>NW_026110478.1:82500-111515 GCF_024679095.1 Eriocheir sinensis
ACTCGTTAGAATTCAAGTGATCTCCCTTTCGGCTTTTGGAAGTGGTTGATGTGAGAGGCGGAAGCGTCTGACTATATCGACCTTATTTACTTCCCTCTACAGTCTATACCAGTGGCTCTTAACCTGGAGGGATGTTAGTATTTTTCAGGGGGAGCGCGAGCCTAGGGGATTGGGTAAGTCGGAATTTTTCTAACTATATAAGAGCGTGGGCCAATGTTGAGATATTTGGATGGTTCCTGGTTTCAAGATCTTGTCGTTCTTGGTGGCGTTTGTGAGAGGGAGGCTGGTGTTGCTCTCGTGGTTCACCTCGACTAGAAATGGGTGACCGTTGTTCCTAAATCTGGGTTGGGGTAGACAAGGAGAGTTGTGCCTGGTTCTTGCTTAACAGTGACTGCCACAAAGCGTGTCTCACAAGGGGGCAGCTTCTCAGTGTTAAGAAGATTGATCTGTGGGAATGATTGTGAGGGTTTTGTAATATCTACTGGTTCCAGCTTCACCCGCTCTACCTTATTCCTCTGTCGTGGGATAGGATTTACTTAGGAAAATTAAGTCGAATTAGGTGTCAAACGAACAATTGGTGGGGGGGAGAGGGGGGGAATATATGATGGGTGCATATTTGACTTGTCAGGCTGATGTTGATACATATACCTATTTTTCTCGACTCTGACGAGGCTAAATTCCGGGCACCACTTGTATTCAAAGGGGGCCGTGGAGGGAGGGACCCATTTTTTTGCAAGCTAGTAAGACGGTTAAGGACCGCTGCTCGATGCATCAAAATTCCTGCTGCACACGGGACGGAAACTTCTCCTCTCGAAACATATCATAGTTTGTTTAGTTTGTTTCGCATGGGGACATTCGTATTAATATCTTCCGGCCCAGTGACCTTGACCCAGCGGCGCGGCGTGAGTGGCAGCATTTAAACGCATATTTATACCCCGGATCGGACGCTTAGAATTCAGCTCGTAATGTTTCCTGTCAATAGAGAGTGAGGGTAAAGGGGCCATTACGGGTGAGAGAGAGATATAGATAGATAGACAGAGACATATATAGAAAGAAAAATAGGTCATGATGTCATGAGGCGATATTTGTTTTTTTGTGTGTGTTTTGGAGATTTTCCTCTTTCGGCCAGTAGTCTCTCTCTCTCTCTCTCTCTCTCTCTCTCTCTCTCTCTCTCTCTCTCTCTCTCTCTCTCTCTCTCTCTCTCTCTCTCTCTCTCTCTCTCTCTCTCTCTCTCTCTCTCTCTCTCTCTCTCTCTCTCTCTCTCTCTCTTTTTTTTTTTTTTTTTTTTATTTAAACTGACGATTCTATAGTTACACAACAGATTTGTATTTCGCCGACGACACTTTATGCGATCGTTCGAGTAGCATATGTTTCTCTGTGCACTTTTTAGGGCTTAAAATGTCACTTTTTCTCGTGCATTATTTCAAAAGCCCTTTACACTTGTTCACTGTGTATTTAGCATCACTAGTGGTGTGGGGCATGTTCTTCGCCACCTGTGAGCAGCCACTTTTACCTGCTGGGTGGACATTTCCCTCACTGTTGGCCCTGCTGCAGTGAATGTGTTCCACAGGCGGGACACCCTGGAGGTGAAGGTCCGTTGGTGCTGGCTGGCGCGTGACCTCGGCACCCCGACCTGCTCGTGGCTGGAGAGTACCGTTCTCGTATCTCTCACAGCCTCTCGCGGGGGGAGCCTCAGTCTCGCCAGGTGTGGTACTCCTTGTACCTGGGCCTTGTGGAACACCACCAGCGCAGCGACGTCCCGGCGGTGCTCCAGAGTGTCTAGATGTATAATATCCTGAGGGCGGCTGGGGGTTGTTCTCCTGTAACAGTCGCTGCACCCGTCGCTCCACCTTGTCCAGTCTCTGCAGGTGTGTGGCAGCGCTGGACATCCAGGTCAGAGCTCCGTACTCCAGGTAGGATCTTACCTGGGCCTTGTAGAGGAGCATAATTCCTCGCTTGTCGAGGAAATTAGCCACTCTACGAAGGGCAGAGACACGTAAGGGAGGCAGTGGGTGTCGTGTTTCTGGTGGCGGTCGTAGCGCAGCTCTCGGTACAAGTCCTCTCCGAGGATCCTGACGTAATCCTGGAGCGCTCTCTCTCTCTCTCTCTCTCTCTCTCTCTCTCTCTCTCTCTCTCTCTCTCTCTCTCTCTCTCTCTCTCTCTCTCTCTCTCTCTCTCTCTCTCTCTCTCTCTATATATATATATATATATCATCATGTCTATCTTTTTATCTGTGTACCTATTTTTCTTTCTATATATGTTTCTGTCTATCTATCTAAATCTCTCTCTCACCCGTAATGGCGCCTCTACCCTCAGTCTCTATTGACGGCGCCTCTTCCCTCTGTCATAATAACATAAGAACATAAGAACATAGGAGTCTGCAAGAGGCCGGTAGGCCTGTACGAGGCAGCTCCTCTGAACCTAAGCTCCCGTGTAGCTCCCGTGTATCTAACACCACCTAATATCGCTGCCCATGAATTTATCTAATCTATTTTTGAATGTGACAATTGTATTGGCACTCACCACATGACTGCTAAGCCTATTCCACTCATCCACTACCCTGTTTGTAAACCAATTTTTGCCTATGTCCCTGTTGAATCTGAATTTATCCAATTTAAAACCATTACTTCGTGTCCTACCCGGTTTTCTTACCAATAAAACCTTATGAACGTCTCCCTTATTAAAGGCCTTCATCCATTTATAAACCTCGATCATGTCTCCACACACTCTTCGCCTTTCTAGAGAATGCAAATTTAACTGTTTGAGTCTTTCCTCGTATGGCAAGTTTCTCAACCCCTGAATCATCTTAGTCATCCTCCTCTGCACCGATTCTAACATTTTGATATCCATTCTATAGTAAGGTGACCAGAACTGAACCGCATAGTCAAGATGTGGTCTAACTAATGTTAAATATAGGTTGAGGAAGACTTCGGCCCTTTTGTTGCTTACGCTCCTTGAAATAAATCCCAGTACCCTATTTGCTCGATTTCTAACTTGAATGCATTGTGCCCTTGGACGGAGATCAGAGCTCACTAAGACCCCTAAATCCCTCTCGCACCCAGACCTACTTATAAGAGTGTTATTTAAGCAATAGTTATGTGAGGGGTTGCTCCTACCTACACTCATAATACTGCACTTCCCTACATTGAATTCCATCTGCCATTTATCCGCCCAGTCATACAATCTGTTTAGTTCTCCCTGGAGAATACTAGCGTTCTGATCCGACTCAATACTCTACCGATCTTTGTATCATCTGCAAACTTACTGACATCACTACTAATTCCTGTATCTAAGTCATTGATATAAATAATAAACAAAAGTGGACCTAATACCGAACCTTGTGGGAACCCACTCGTAACACATCCCCAGTCAGATCTTTTACCATTGATTTGCACTCTTTGCTTCCAATTGCTAAGTCACGCCTTGACCCAGTTCAAAACTTTACCCGCCGGGTGAGAGACGGCCGGGCAGGTAGTGATCTGGAACTGGGCCAAAAATAATGAAAACTCGAACCTGTGCATTACTTATAGGCGGGGAATTGTTGACGACGATTGACTGGTATAGGACGTGGTGAGTTAGACGATCAAATAGCATACCTGGGCACTTCCGCACCTCGGTCCGGACCTCCGCTCCTCCGCACCTGGGGACCGCCAAACGAGGTGCGGAAGCCCGGAAGTGCGGAACGTTTTCAAAAGTGCGGAAGTAACAGGTGCGGACAGGGGAAATTTTGGGTCCAGACTTCCGCACCTGAGATTTTCAAAGATAAAAAACGAAGACGACAAACAGTCCGCGGCATTACTTTCGCGCGTTTTGGCGGGCTATGTGCTACCAGCTGATCACTGTGTCAATTTTCTTTTTCTTTTCAGAATCTTTTTACATTTAGTGATTCACTGCGATTATTTAGTGTTTAGTGTTTACAAATAAACATGGACAGATACGTGAAAAGAGGTGATAGCGACAGGAGCAGGAGTGTGTCAGGGGATAGTAGCGTCAATAGCGTGAGCTACAGAACCAGCACGCCTGCACCGTCATCCTCCAGAACCCCTACGCCGCTGGCGACGTCAGACATTTCCTTGTCTGACGTGGAGCTGGACCCCTTCCAGTGTAATGCCAGAATTTAATTAAGAATCGGAAAATGTAAATTAGGGAGAATAAGCCGTTACCGCATAGAACATTCCAGACTCGCGCTTGAGAGGCCCACCCATTTGAAGGTAAATATATATATATATATATATATATATATATATATATATATATATATATATATATATATATATATATATAGATATAAATATATATATATATATATATATATATATATATGAAGCTTGATGTATTATTGCCTTGTACTATTTTGTTTTATTTTTGAGGTGCGGACTATTTTTTTCAGGCGCACTTTAATAGTTTTGCGTACAGTAGCGGAGGTGCGGAGGTCCGGTAGCGGACCGAGCGAAAAAATTTTAGGCGCGGAAGTACAGGTGCGGACTACCTGCGTCCGAAGTGCGGAGGAGCGGTAGCGGACTACCCCAAATCCAGTAACGCGCCCAGCTCTGTCAAATAGAATTGTTCACCATAACGAAACTGACGCGTAATGTTTGTTGTGGACGTAGAGAGAACAGTGAGATGAACTTATAGGCGGCGAATTATTAATGACGATTGGCCTGTATAGAACGTGGTGATTCAGACGACCAAATATAATTGTTCACCATAACGAAACTGACGCGTAATGTTTGTTATGGGCAGACAGTAAACAGGGAGATGGACTTTGCAATCTGTTTCACTCCCCTAAAATAATGAAAACTCGAGCTTGTGCATTACCTGAGGAATTATTGATGACGATTTACCTGTATAGAGCGCGGTGACTCTGACAGCCAAATACTAGTGTTCACCATGACGAATGTGACGCGTAATGCTTGTTGTGGAGGTAGAGAGATCAGGGAGATGGACTTATAGGCGGGGAATTATTGATGACGATTAGCCTGTATAGAACGTGGTGACTCAGACGACAAAATAAAGTTGTTCACCATAACGAAACTGATGCGTTATGTTTGTTATGGGCAGACAGTAAACAGGGAGATGGACTTTACAATCTGTTTCACTCCCCTAAAATAACGAAAACTCGAACCTGTGCATTACTTTTAGGCGGCGAATTATTGATGACAATTGGCCTGTATAGAACGCGGTGACTCAGACGATCAAATAGTATTCTTCACCATAACGAAACTTAGGCGTAATGTGTGTTGTGGATGTATAGATAACAGGGAGATTAACTTATTGGCGGGGAATTATTGTTGACGATTGGCCGGTATAGAACGCGGTGACTCAGACCACGATATATAATTGTTCACCATAACGAAACTGACGCGTAATGTTTGTTGTGGGCAGACAGTAAACAGGGATATGGACTTTACAATATTTTTCACGTAGACATTGACCTGGAAATCGCTGAAAATTGACTTAGGCAATAATTTTATGAGGGTGACGATATTGTCATAAGTTACATAAGTTAGTCGCTCTTGAAAGTAATCACGATTCATATATGTTCCCTCAGACACTTTTGGCCCTCACATGAACCATTACCAAAGGCCGAAAAAGTAGATTACTCTGGTTTTCCAGAGAATCTTTTCCCGTCCATGGTGCAGAGGCCTTGTCAAACTACCACCTGGGTCACAAATCATACCCTCTGAAATACTAACACAACTACAACCTCTACGAAGGCCTTACCAAGTGTGTGGTGTGTGTGTGTGTGTGTGTGTGTGTGTGTGTGTGTGTGTGTGTGAGAGCCCCGAAAAGTTTGAGGATATAGGCCTAAGCAACACGCACTCAGTCATGGGAGCTGAGCAGAAGAAGCAAACACAGGTGACGTACTCCTGAGGGAAGGAGTGGAGGGAGAGGGAGTGAGTGTGAGAGACAAACATCACGGCGAGCAGCAACAAGCGTCGACGTGAGAGGGCGAGGTAGGGGTCGTTGGACTTGTCTGAGGATCATGCGGGTGCTGAGACGGCCGAGACCCTTCCTGTGTGTGTGTGTGTGTGTGTGACGAAGTTCTATAGGTGTTCATATGTGCGTTTCCTAGGTGCGTTTGTCCTTGTTTGTGTGTGTGTGTGTGTGTGTGTGTGTGTGTGTGTGTGTGTGTGTGTGTGTGTGAGAGAGAGAGAGAGAGAGAGAAGCAGTTAAACAGACAGGATGAATGAATGAATGAATTAATTAATGAGAGAGAGAGAAAGAGAGAGAGAGAGAGAGAGAGAGAGAGAGAGAGAGAGAGAGAGAGAGAGAGAGGAGGCCGTGGGAACATATGACACGTAATTGGCAACAACAACGACAGCAACAACAAGAGCAGCAAAAAAGCGTTGTTAGTTTTGTTTTGTGTAACATTTTTTCTACTCTTCACCTTTGTCGATCATTGGTAGTCTTCGCTGTGATGGTGTTGTGGTATTGGATGTTGTGGTGTTGTGGTAGGTGGTGTGGTGGTGTTTGAGAGGGTGTAAGTGTGTTCGTCTTATAGTCACGTTCGTGGCTGTGTCAGACTCATCAAGGATATTTACTGACATGTAGTTTTTTTTACAGTAAAGGAAGCAGCTCAAGGCCAAGAATGAATAAATGAAAAAGCCCGCTATGAGTTCCTGAGTTTACCAGCGAAAGGGATGAAAGAGTGAAGATGTTGGTTAACTCTTGCATAAGGGATTTGGACAATATAGGGATGAGCTAGAACGGACGATCGAGTGCAGCGGGGCCATGGGAAAGCTGCTCAAGAGTCCTAATTAATGGCAGTGTCTAAAGGCCGGTTCAGACCAGGAAAGCTTGTATGTAAACACTGTATCTCAGACGTCCCTCAAGTTTTTCGGAAACAATAAAGAAACATTTGAAAAAATAATGGGATACATTTGGGAAATAATTGAGAACTATTGAGTGAGAGACTGTGTGTGTGTGTGTGTGTGTGTGTGTGTGTGTGTGTGTGTGTGTGTGTGTGTGTGTGTGTGCGCGCGCGACTCCCCCCCTCTCTCTCTCTCTCTCTCTCTCTCTCTCTCTCTCTCTCTCTCTCTCTCTCTCTCTCTCTCTCTCTCTGTATACACACACACACACACACACACACACACACACACACACGCACACACACCACCACCAACAACAACAGCAACAACAACGACAACAAAAGCATCATCATCAGTCCTCCCACCGTCAAGTATATCAACACCTGCAAACACCGTCGCTCCTCGGCTCGCCCAACAATGCGTCATCACAGCGGCGCCTCACACACGTCGTTGCATTCTTTCCTTCCTCTGTTCTGTCCGCCTCCTCCTACGTAGCACCTGTGACCCCACCCATGTCTTGCCTGCACCAGAAGAAAGGAAGGTGTTACTAGTTATGTCCCAAGAACTTCATGGGTTTTGGGTTTATTTGATGTGGTACAGGATGAGATCAGGTTTATCGTCGCTGAAGTTAGGGTTGATTGAAGGTCTGGGCAGCGTTTGGATATCTTCAGACACTCGGCGGTGGTTGAGCGTGTATTAGTGGAGCTCGAACTTAGGTCCACTGTCTCACCACGCCCGCACGCTGACTACTCGACCACCGCCTAACCTCTTCTTCTTTTTCTTCTTCTTTATCTTCTTCTTCGGCAACTAATCCTCTCTTCATCATTATTTTTTTCTTCTTCTTGTTCTTTTTCTCGGCAGCTAATCTCATCTTGCTCTTATTCTTTTTTTTCTTCTCTTCCTCCTCCTCTTCTTCTTCTTTGGCAACTAAACTCTTTTCATCAATATCTTCTTTTTTTCTTATTATTCTTTTTCTTGGCAACTAATCTCATATCGCTCCTATTTTTTTTCTCTTTCTCCTCCTCTTCTTCTTCGGCAACTAATCTCCTCTTCATCATTATCTTTTTCTTCTTGTTGTTCTTTTTCTCGGCAACTAATCTCATCTTTGTCCTATTCTTATTTTTTCTTCTTCTCTTCCTTCTACTCTTCTTCTTCGGCAACTAATCTCCTCTTCTTCTTCTTCCAGGTACGTGACTTGGAATACAACAGCCGCCCACTCCATCTCTCTTCTCCAGCTGGTGAGTAAACTGTCCCCGGAAACCATCACTCTCTCCTCAGATCATCACATTTCATCCTCCCCATCGTAAATATTGTCACTTTTAAGATCAACGTTATCTTTGTTCGTTCGTTTCCAGCAGTGTATTGAGCCCATTCTTTCAGCACTGTGGTTCTCTTTTCCTTTCCTTCCTTGGTTTATCACGTTTTATCCTCCCATCGTCGTAAATAGCGTCACTTTTAAGATCAATGCTATCTTTCTCCATTTGCTTCTTCATATCCTGCGTTGTGTTGAGAATCATCTGTGGAGTTTTGCTTTCGTTTTTCTTCAGTTTATCGAATTTCATCCCGCGCGCTGTAAGTATTTATAATTTTTAAGGCGGTGTTATCCTCCTAAATCGCAATCACGTTTTTTATTTCCAGGAGCGTGATGAATAGTTTTTTTTGGGTCGTTCTTATGTTTGTTTTTGGGATTACTTACGAATGATTCCGACTACTACTACTACTACTACTACTACTACTACCACCACTTTTACTACTACTACTTCTACTACTACTAATAACATGACTGCTACCCACACCTCTACTACCATTAATATTCTCTCTCTCTCTCTCTCTCTCTCTCTCTCTCTCTCTCTCTCTCTCTCTCTCTCTCTCTCTCTCTCTCTCTCTCTCTCTCTCTCTCTCTCTCTCTCTCTCTCTCTCTCTCTCTCTCTCTCTCTCTCTCTCTCTCTCTCTCTCTCTCTCTCCTGGTTACTGTGACGTAATAACCGCCATTTTTCACCGCCCGCCGCTGGGGACGTGTAAAGACGCACCTCAAAAGTAATTAAGGGAGAATTAATTGAGTGGTGTCTCCTACGAGGGCCTGGCGGGGCGCTCACTTGTCACGGCGGTACGGAATGGACGAGACACCCACACACCCACGCTCCTATTACCCCGCCGCCCGCCTTAGCTACTGTGCCTTGTTTGTGTGGGACATGGCTATGGGGAATGGTATTGGTTCTCTTTTCACAGTAGTATAGAGAGGAGGACCTCTGCTCTCTTGCTGCGGGATTCTATTGGTTATCTCTCTTGGTTTTACAGAGGACATGAAGACCCGCTACCTCCCTCAACCTTCTACTTCGCCGTCTTTCTATTTTATCTTGTGTTTATGGGACGAGGCTTGAGGCTTACATTGGTCATCCTTCCTAGTTGTACGGAGGAGGCGAGACACCCTCACCCACGCTCCCCTTACCCCGCCGTCCCTCTCTAATACCTTGTTTGTGTGGGACGTGGACGTGGGATTATACTGGTTATCCTTCATAGTCATAAGATAAGATGAAGACACACCCGCCGTAATCGCCCTCACGCTCCTCCTCCCCAGCCGTCCTTCTCAGTAACCTTGTGGGAAGACTCGTGGATTACATTTGTTGGTTATCTATCATGGCGCTATAGAAGAGATGAAAACCCACTGTCACCGCTCTCCCGCCCTCCTCCTTAGCTACTGGGCCTTGTGTTTGTGGGACGTGGTTCTTGGATTACATTGGAGCTTTATCATAGTTGTACAAAGGAGACGAAGGCCCATTGCCACCCCTCTCCCGCGCCTCCACCGCCCTCCTCCTTAGCTACTGGTCCTTGTGTTTGTGGGACGCGGTTCTTGGATTACACTGGTGCTCTATCATGGATGTACAAAGGAGACGAAGGCCCACTGCCGCCCTTATGTTCCACCGCCGTTCTTCCCTCTCCTCCTTAACTATGTACCTTGCTTGTTTGGAAGACATTGGTGCTCTATCATGGATGTACAAAGGAGACGAAGGCCCTCTGCTGCCCTTATGTTCCACTGACGCGTCCTTCCCTTAACTATGTACCCTGCTTGTTTGGAAGACGAAGCCTTGGGATTGCTTACATTACGTCTTTATCATTGTTATTACAGAGGAGACATGGCACATCGCTCCACGCTGCCGGCCTTCTGTTTTTCGCCGTCCAAATCAACTTCCTCGTGTGTGTGGGAGTTCTCTTTCACAGTTGTAAATAAGAGACGACAACCGACTCCCCTCCTTCCGAAATTGACCTCTCTTTCGGCCACCTCTTTTGATTTTTTTTTTTTTTTTAGGAGCAGCGAGTAGCGGGCTTTTTTTTATTATGCTTTCCCTTTTTTGTGTGCCCTTGAGCTGTCTCCTTTGTTGTAAAAAAAATGCATTAGACGCTGCAGTAGACAACATTATTCTCAAACTTATCGGCGCCTCAGTTCGCCTGTTGGAAAAGCCTCTCGTAGAAATTGTTGGGATTTACTTGGACTGTTTTGTGATGCTGCTGATAGTTTTACACGACCTCTGCACCTTGAACGGGAAAATCACCAATGAAAACCCGGTTAATCTTCTCTGTGGCCTTTGGAAATAGTCGTGATGGGAACCCGATGCTTTTAAAAATACGAACCAAAGACTACTTATACATTAGACGCTACAGTAGACGATGCAACATCAGACGCTACATTAGGCGACGACCCACTGCATTAGTTCGGTGTTCCATTTAGTGTATTGAAGTGGGTACGTTATTTTCCCTCCCTGAGCCCCGCTTACCCTCCGCCCTTCCCTTGTCCTCAGCTTCCTTTCCTTCCCTTCCCTCAGCGCCCTCTTTTGTAGCGTCATGGCGTTAGGAATCCCATTATTTCTTCATTAATGGTCATAGTTGTGTGGTCAGCTTTTCTTGGACGTGGCTGCTGGTTTCTCGAACTAGGAGAGTCATTGTTATTTCGTCCGATGCGCGTTCAATAAATTACAAGCCGTAGACAACAGACAGTACATTTTATCTTTTTGTTCTTCTCAAACTAGGTCGGAGTCTTTCTAGTATCTGTTCTGTTATCTGGGTTACGCGTCTCGACCAACTCAATACAGTATTTAAATGGCACAATGATTAGCTAACCTTGCACCTCACCGCTTTACGAGATCCACAATACTCAAGAATGTTAGTAAGGATACAGTGCAGCGTGTGTGTGGTTGGTGTTGCCCTGAGACACTTTACGGGCATCAATCTACTCTGAAGTGTCAAGAATTATTCAGATTTATGTTTTTTACTGGGTTTGAGACGGATTTCCTTAGTCTGTATTTCCTCCTTCCTACGACTTAAACGCTTTCAAGAGGGAAGTATCAGGACATCACACTATGCGATTTCGACCCCTTTCGGCTAACTCATTAACGGAGCAGCGCCAGCAAGCCTTCTTGTTCTTTACTTTTGAGCTGCGTCCTTTACTTTACTTTACTTGCTTTATTTTACTTTACTTTGCCCTACTTTGCTTTACTTTGCTTTGCTTTACTTTACTTTGCTTTGTTTTAACTTACTTTACTTTGCTTTACTTTGATTCGGTTTATTTTACTTTGTTTTACTTTATTTTTCTCTGCTTTACTTTACTTTGCCTTACTTTGCTTTAATTTGCTTTGCTTTGCTTTACTTTACTTTGCTTTACTTTGCTTTGCTTTACTTTACTTTGCTTTGTTTTAACTTACTTTGCTTTACTTTGATTCGGTTTATTTTACTTTGTTTTAATTTATTTTTTTCTGCTTCACTTTACTTTGCCTTACTCTGCTTTACTTTGTTTTGCTTTGCTTTACTTTACTTTGCTTTACTTTGATTCGGTTTATTTTTGTTTTACTTTATTTTTCTCTGCTTTACTTTACTTTGCCTTACTTTGCTTTGCTTTGCTTTACTTTACTTTGCTTTACTTTGATTCGGTTTATTTTACTTTGTTTTACTTTATTTTTCACTGCTTTACTTTACTTTGCCTTACTTTGCTTTGTTTCACTTTGCTTTGCTTTACTTTTCCTTACTTTGCTTTGTTTCACTTTGCTTTGCTTTACTTTTCCTTACTTTGCTTTGCTGTACTCTGTTCTACATTACTTTAAGTTACGTTGCTTTGACACGCTTTACTTTGCTTTATTCTGCTTTTTTTACTTTATTTTGCTTTACTTTACTTTGCTTTACTTTACTTTACTTTGCTTTACTTTAATCTGCTCTAAAATCTGTCTCGCCATTATAACATGAACTCGTGTGAAGGCCAAGGTTCATAATAACTGTAAGATGAGAATCGTGCCTCTTGTATCAGGTCGTAAATCGCTTAATCAGTCTGGAAGGTGATCAGTCAATTCCCAGCTCAATCAGTCAGCAGGAGAGAGTGATTGGAGCGTGTCGGGGGTTGCGGAGTCAGGGTTAGAGGGACCATAACATCATTACGTGGGGAGGCGGGAGGCGAAATTCATGAGGCTGGGGAGTGGATTAGAGGAAGAGTGAGGGTGTGTGTGGTTGTTTTTGTTCCTGATATGTATTTGTTGTTTCTGTGTGTAGTTGTTTTAGTTGTTGTAGTAGTAGTGTTAGTGCTTGCTGGTTGATGGAGTGGTGTTGTTGTGGTTCTCATTTATTTCCTCCTCCTTCGACTCGGACTTCTCCTCCTCCTCCTACTACTACTACTACTACTACTACTACTTCTACTTCCACTATTACTACTACTCCTACTACTAATACCACCATTACTATTACAACTACTTATTCTTCTTTTTCTTCTACTACTTATTCTACTTTTCTTCTTCTTCTTCATCTTCTTTACTACTACTACTACTACTGCTGTTACTACTACTACTACTACTACTACTACTACTACTACTACTACTACTACTACTACTTTTTTTCTACTATTACTTAAATGATACCTCCACCCATGTTTATTTTCCAAACACATAATCATGGAGGGCTCCATAGCTTGGAGGTCATTAGCCCCAACTCTGTTCGCTAATGACTGTGGCATCCAACCATATCACTAATACTACCTAGCACTAAATCACCTATCATCTATTACGTCCAGATCCCCCTTTCCTTCCCTACTCAAGTCACTCCCGACCCACCCTAATGTCACTCTCCACCACTGTGGCTTCATAGTCCATACTGGAGATGTTAGTGGCTTTTGGACCAGAGTGTCTGGTGCCCCTGAGACATAGGATGGTTGACCTGAGCAGGGAGAACGAGAGGCGACACCTCATCAAGGCGATAACGTGGCTCCTTGGTTGATGCTTCTTTTCTGAGATTAGTTCCGCGAGGCGTGCGTTGAAGCATTGGGCCCTGGGACCCATCCCGCCGGATGTGGTGAAGACGAGGGGGGTGAAGCTGCCCTGATCCACATGTTGGATTCTTTCACCGTATGCCCTTGTCTTCTGCTCGTTCCTGTGGTGGGCGGCTTCCAGGGGCAGCTCACGGTGACAGGCAGCCATCGGGTCGAATATGCGGATGTCCATGAACGCCCGCTGTCCGCGCACCCAGAATCCGCGGGCACTTACATCAACTCGTGCCTCCTGTGAGGTATTGGCCGTCCTGTACCAAAGGTGTTCGCCGTCCAGGGGAAGCAGTGCCGGCTCGGTAGTGACGTCTTGGCATACCTCCCCGAACATGCTGGCTGTCAGATCCCTCACTTCATCGTGTCGAATACAGACGAAGCCTCCTTTTTTACATGTCATGGTGTGAGTGACATTTGGTGATCCACATCCACAGAGATCAGGCAGTCCCTCAATCGGCCAGCCATATCTCAGAGCAACGGCGTCGACAAATTCTTGTTTGTTGAGGCTGAAGCCCTTTGCTCTGATTGGTAATGACGTTAGCCAGTTAGAGGCGCCCGCCTCCTGTGCTGTGTGTATTTTTCTACCCATTTCGGTGGACAGGTGGTGTGTAAGACGGTCCAGCTCGTCTTTTTGGGCCTGTTGCCTTTCTTCTGAGATTTTTCTTTTAATTTCTCTTATTTCTGTTTGGTCTATCTCGCCCTCTGCCTCCTGAGCGATGATCCTGTTGATGAGTGACCTGGTAAGGCTGATGGAGTTTTGGTTCTCCTTATCAGCCAGCTTCTCAGGGTTGGTGATCCCCATCCCACCCAGTCTTGGGGGAAGTGCTAGCATATCCCTCTCCTCCTCCCCCAAAGCATGAGATTTCACTGGCGCCGGCAAGAATACATTCTTGACGGCATTCTCCAGTGGTCGGAGGAGTGGACTGATGCCGGGGATGGTGCGCATCATGAACGTCCACCGATGTTGGATGCCGTGGGTGTACACTGAATAGGCAGCGTGTGGCTCAGTCTTGGCAATGGCAGACAAAGCTTCTATTTCCTTCACCCATTAAGTTACTTTGTCTCCCACGTACTCCTTCTTATATACCTCTGTCCCGATCACTGCACCTAAGTGTCGTTGTCCGTCTTTTGTCACAATGACGCCACTTCCTCTAAAAGTTTCTGCGGCATGGTCATAATGTTCAGGTTTGACAATAAGGACAGACTTGGTGGCGTTAGGGATGTATCCTATCTCAGGGCCGGCGGTGTTCACAGTGTCCCACCACCCTTTTAAGTCTGAGATTTTACCAGCACCTGAGAGGTCATCCGCATAAGCCACCTGTTTCACCCGTGTTTCTGCGAACGCGATCTCATTTTGGAGGACTGATAGGCCCAGGGCGTACATAGCCATGGCTATTGGGTCACCTTGTGTTGCTCACTTTGACTTTTCCACTGTGGCTATTTATGTATAAGTCGGTCGGGTATGTATAAGTATTTTCGACATACATAGCTAAGCTAGGGCACTTGGTTTTAATGTTGTGTATCATAGTCTTTCTATTTATTGTGTTGAAGGCATTTTTGGCGTCAACAAGAAGCACTGCTTCGCACTCCACGTGGTCGAATATCTCCCGCATGCCATGGACTGCTGCTTCTCCTCCTGCCTGCTGCCCCGCACAAACTTGGAGGTTCCCTGCTGCCATTCTCACATCTTCTTTGACGACAGCCATGATGCATTTGTCTACGATGCGCCGCAGGACTTCTCCGACTCCTATAGGCCTGCATCCCGGCCTCTCGTCCAGGGGAATGAGGCGGCATGCCGTCAGGGCGTCCACATAGTGGCAGCTGGAGGAGGCGAGTTTTCTTGCCAGTGCTTCAATGGTGTTGCGCAAGTCACCAGCTGCATTGCCAAAGTTGGCGCTGCTCAGCAAGCTTCGCCATCCCCGTGCATCAAGTCCTGAGGGCCCCGCGCTGCCACGAGTCTGGAGGGCCTTCTTCCACACCATCTCTCCTGTTATCCTTTCGTATATAACTGGATTCGCTGGTTGGTGACATCCTGCCAGTCTCAGTCCCTTCAGGTCACTCGGTGGAGGATGTTTTTCCTTGAGTTGATTGATCGTGTCCCTGGTGAGTGGAAGCACACCCCGTGTGGAATTTTCTGACAAGGCTCGTGTTGCAGACGCAACGATGCCTTGTCGCATTTTGTCTGCAAGCTTCCGGGCCCTGTCTTCTGTGGAGGTGTTGTTTTGTTGGGGTCCGGGGAGCCTCTCCTGTATGGCCCTGGCTTCTCCAAGGAGGGCATCTAACTCGTTAGTTTGCCACAAGGCACTACTACTACTACTACTACTACTACTACTACTACTACTACTACTACTGCTACTGTTACTACTACTACTACTACTACTACTACTACTACTACTACCACTACTACTACGAATACCTTTGCAACACATAACCTGCATCTCATAGCAACTACCAATAACCTTTAACTCATAAGGAGCGGTGGCCATGGACTCCAAATTTGAACACACTTTACATACAGGCTCTACGTGTTATACACCTGGCCTTTATAATATCAAAGTAACAGAGCTTCGTGTTTGTACTCCCATCACTTACTGTTGCCTTGTTTTCCGTGTGTGATGTTTCCGAGACCTGTGATTGGCTCCGAAGCAAACAGGGACTAGGAGGAAAGGAAGAAGAGTATGTTAAAAGCGTGTGTGGAAATGATGTTACGCGCAAAGTTTTATAAATGGGATACAGACTTAGACCCGTGTTCGTAGATGTTTTCGGTTCTCATAACATCTATTTCCAAGGCCATAAAGGAGATTAGTCGGGTTCTCATAAGTGTTTTTCACATTCACGGTGCAGAAGCCTTGTTAACCTATCATTAGGCTTTTAACCCGGTAGCAGCAGGGATCATGTTTCTTAATGGTCCCTCGAGGAGAGAAAAATGAGAATAAATCATCAATCACACAAACCATTTCATAATATATATCAAGGCGTTCGTGATCAGATTATGTATCATCTATTTTGGGGGGTTTATATCATGGCCCGTCGCTGCTACACGGTAAAGCCACAAATTTCGCCCGTCGCTGCTACACGGTAAAGCCACAAATTTCGCCCGTCGCTGCTACACGGTAAAGCCACAAATTTCGCCCGTAGCTGCTACACGGTAAAGTCACAAATTTGGCCCGTCGCTGCTACCGGGTTAAGACTATCCGTGGAAATACAAACACAACCTCTACGAAAGCCTTACGATATGTGTGTGTGCGTTTGTAAGCCCGGAAACGTTGAAGAATATGGACCTAACTTGCAAAACAGAACCACATGTGATCCTTTTCTCTCTTACAAGCACACAGTTGGTTAGGTCTATCGCCATCAGTGTTCTAAAGAGACCCTCAACAGACCTCAATGACCTTTCAGGCGCTCTTCACATCACTAATAACCTTCTTCACAAGAGTCAAAGTAGCCAAGACAAGAACAACACCTTTCCACCAAGATCCATCACTGTGGTTGCCTTCCCCCCCACCAAGATCCGTCACTGTGGTTGCCTTCCCCCCCACCAAGATCCATCACTGTGGTTGCCTTCCTCCCCACCAAGATCCGTCACTGTGGTTGCCTTCCCCCACCAAGATCCGGCACTGTGGTTGCCTTTCCCCACCAAGATCCGTCACTGTGGTTGCCTTCCCCCCACCAAGATACATCACTGTGGTTTCCGTCCCCCACCAAGATCCGTCACTGTGGTTGCCTTCCCCCACCAAGATCAATCACTGTGGTTGCCTTCCGCCCCACCAAGATCCGTCACTGTGGTTGCCTTCCTCCCCACCAAGATCCATCACTGTGGTTGCCTTCCCCCCCACCAAGATCCATCACTGTGGTTGCCTTCCTCCCCACCAAGATCCATCACTGTGGTTGCCTTCCTCCCCACCAAGATCCGTCACTGTGGTTGCCTTCCTCCCCACCAAGATCCATCACTGTGGTTGCCTTCCCCCCCACCAAGATCCATCACTGTGGTTGCCTTCCCCCACCAAGATCCGTCACTGTGGTTGCCTTCCCCCACCAAGATCCATCACTGTGGTTGCCTTCCCCCCACCAAGATCCATCACCGGGGTTGCCTTCCCCACCAAGATCCATCACTGTAGTTGCCTTCCCCACCAAGATCCGTCACTGTGGTTGCCCCCACCAAGATCCATCACTGCCACCAAGATCCATCACTGTGGTTGCCTTCCCCCCACCAAGATCCGTCACTGTGGTTGCCTTCCCCACCAAGTTCCTTCACTGTGGTTTCCTTGCCCCCCACCAAGATCCATCACTGTGGTTGCCTTCCCCCCCACCAAGATCCATCACTGTGGTTGCCTTCCCCCACCAAGATCCGTCACTGTGGTTGCCTTCCCCACCAAGATCCATCACTGTTGCCTTCCCCACCAAGATCCGTCACTGTGGTTGCCTTCCCCCCCACCAAGATCCGTCACTGTGGTTGCCTTCCTCCCACCCAAGATCCATCACTGTGGTTGCCTTCCCCCACCAAGATCCATCACTATGGTTGCCTTCTCCCCACCATGATCCATCACTGTGGTTGCCTTCCCCCCTACCAAGATCCATCACTGTGGTTGCCTTCCTCCCACCAAGATCCATCACTGTGGTTGCCTTCCCCCCCACCAAGATCCATCACTATGGTTGCCTTCCCCCCCACCATGATCCATCACTGTGGTTGCCTTCCCCCCCACCATGATCTATCACTGTGGTTGCCTTCCCCCCCACCAAGATCCATCACTGTGGTTGCCTTCCCCCCCACAAAGAACCATCAATGTGGTTGCCGTCCCCCACCAAGATCCATCACTGTGGTTGCCTTCCCCACCAAGATCCATCACTGTGGTTGCCTCCCCCACCAAGATCCGTCACTGTGGTTGCCTTTCCCCACCAAGATCCATCACTGTGGTTGCCTCCTCCCCACCAAGATCCGTCACTGTGCGGTTGCCTTCCCCCACCAAGAACCGTCACTGTGGTTGCCTTCCCCCCTACCAAGATCCATCACTGTGGTTGCCTTCCCCCCCACCAAGATCCATCACTGTGGTTGCCTTTCCCCACCAAGATCCGTCCCTGTGGTTGCCTTCCACCCCACCAAGATCCATCACTGTGGGTGCCTTCCCCCCCACTAAGAGCCGTCACTGGGGTTGCCTTCCCCCCCACCAAGATCCATCACTGTGGTTGCCTTCCCCCACCAAGATCCGTTACTGTGGTTGCCTTCCTCCCCACCAAGATCCATCACTGTGGTTGCCTTCCCCCCCACTAAGATCCGTCACTGTGGTTGCCTTCCCCACCACCAAGATCCATCACTGTGGTTGCCTTCCCCCACCAAGATCCGTCACTGTGGTTCCCTTCCCCACCAAGATCCATCACTGTGGTTGCCTTCCCCCCCACTAAGATCCGTCACTGTGGTTGCCTTCCCCCCCACCAAGATACATCTCTGTGTTTGCCTTTCCCCCCACTAAGATCCGTCACTGTGGTTGCCTTCCCCCACCAAGATCCATCACTGTGGTTGCCCTCCCCACCAAGATCCGTCACTGTGGTTGCCTTCCCCCCCACCAAGATCCATCACTGTGGTTGCCTTCCCCCCCACTAAGATCCGTCACTGTGGTTGCCTTCCCCCCCACCAAGATCCGTCACTGTGGTTGCCTTCCCCCCCACCAAGATCCGTCACTGTGGTTGCCTTCCTCCCCACCAAGATCCATCACTGTGGTTGCCTTCCCTCCCACTTGTAGCAGTCATCGCTCAAATTTCGTGTTCCTTCCCCTCAGTGACAATAAGAAAATGGGGCGTTGCAGCATAGACTCTTATGTTCATTTTTACTTTGTGTCAATGTTTTCGTTCGTGCTCCTGTCTCGCTGTTTCCTGTGCGTCTAATTGTTTATCTCTCGTTACTTGTTTATCTTCTACTGTCCGTCCATGTCCTCTTGTCGTCCATTCGTACACATTGTTATACACATACACCAACACTTAAATGTTACCCACACTTCACAACATTCACACAAACGCATACCCACACAAACACCTTTTCTTAGTGTCTTGTCCGTGTCAATGACCTTTGTGATTTTTGTCCAATAAAGTAACCCTGGCGGATATGACTTTCTCTATCCGTGAACCGATTAGCACTTACAACACTCGCTACCACCAACACACTAAGATCCGTCACTGTGGTTGCCTTCCCCCCCACCAAGATCCGTCACTGTGGTTGCCTTCCCCCACCAAGATCCATCACTGTGGTTGCCTTCCCCCCCACCAAGATCCGTCACTGTAGTTGCCTTCCCCACCAAGATCCGTCACTGTGGTTGCCTTCCCCACCAAGTTCCGTCACTGTTGTTGGCTTCCCCCCCACCAAGTTCCGTCACTGTAGTTGCCCTCCCCCCACCAAGATCCGTCACTGTAGTTGCCTTCCTCCCCACCAAGATCCGTCACTGTAGTTGCCTTCCTCCCCACCAAGATCCGTCACTGTGGTTGCCTTCCCCCCCACCAAGATCCGTCACTGTGGTTGCCTTCCTCCCCACCAAGATCCATCACTGTGGTTGCCTTCCCTCCCACTTGTAGCAGTCACCGCTCAAATTTCGTGTTCCTTCCCCTCAGTGACAATAAGAAAATGGGGCGTTGCAGCATAGACTCTTATGTTCATTTTTACTTTGTGTTAATGTTTTCGTTCGTGCTCCTGTCTCGCTGTTTCCTGTGCGTCTAATTGTTTATCTCTTGTTACTTGTTTATCTTCTACTGTCCGTCCATGTCCTCTTGTCGTCCATTCGTACACATTTCATACACACATTACAACACACATAAAATGTTACCACACACTTCACAAAATTCACACAAACGCATACACACACACTAAACACCTTTGCTTTAGTGTCTTGTCAATGTCAATTGTCTTAAGTTTGTTTAAAGTAACCAATTCGGTGGCGATCGTTTGCATTTGTTATACACATACCAACCACTTAAATGTTACCTACACTTCTGCACAAACACACAAACGCATACCCACACAAACACCTTTTCTTAGTGTCTTGTCCACAATGACCTTTTGTGATGTTTGTCCAATAAAGTAACTCATATGACTTTCTCTATCCGTGAACCGATCAGCACTTACAACACTCGCTACCACCAACACACTAAGATCCGTCACTGTGGTTGCCTTCCCCCCCACCAAGATCCGTCACTGTAGTTGCCTTCCCCCACCAAGATCCGTCACTGTGGTTGCCTTCCCCCCACCAAGATCCATCACTGTGGTTGCCTTCCCCCCCACCAAGATCCGTCACTGTGGTTGCCTTCCTCCCCACCAAGATCCATCACTGTGGTTGCCTTCCCCCCCACTAAGATCCGTCACTGTGGTTGCCTTCCCCCACCAAGATCCATCACTGTGGTTGCCTTCCCCCCCACCAAGATCCGTCACTGTAGTTGCCTTCCCCCACCAAGATCCGTCACTGTGGTTGCCTTCCTCCCCACCAAGATCCGTCACTGTAGTTGCCTTCCCCCCCACCAAGATCCGTCACTGTAGTTGCCCTCCCCCCACCAAGATCCGTCACTGTAGTTGCCTTCCTCCCCACCAAGATCCGTCACTGTGGTTGCCTTCCCCACCAAGATCCGTCACTGTGGTTGCCTTCCCCCCAAGATCCGTGACTGTGGTTGCCTTCCCCACCAAGATCCATCACTGTGGCTGCCTTCCCCCCCACTAAGATCCGTCACTGTGGTTGCCTTCCCCCACCAAGATCCATCACTGTGGTTGCCTTCCCCACCAAGATCCGTCACTGTGGTTGCCTTCCTCTCCCACCAAGATCCATCACTGTGGTTGCCTTCCCCACGAAGATCCGTCACTGTGGTTGCCTTACCCCCCACCAAGATCCGTCACTGTGGTTGCCTTCCTCCCCACCAAGATCCGTCACTGTAGTTGCCTTCCCCCCACCAAGATCCGTCACTGTGGTTGCCTTCCTCCCCACCAAGATCCGTCACTGTAGTTGCCTTCCCCCCCACCAAGATCCGTCACTGTGGTTGCCTTCCCCCCACCAAGATCCGTCACTGTGGTTGCCTTCCTCCCCACCAAGATCCGTCACTGTGGTTGCCTTCCTCCCCACCAAGATCCGTCACTGTGGTTGCCTTCCCCCCACCAAGATCCGTCACTGTGGTTGCCTGCCTTCCTCCCGTCCTGCCTTGGTGCATATCGTGGTTGTCGGTGGCCGAGGACCCGAACATTGATTAGTTGACTCTGCGGATATCCAATTACTGAGGATTGTCTACGAGGAATTAGTTTTCAGTGAATTCATATCGGGTTCTGAGGAGGAGGAGGGGGAGGAGGAGGTGGAGGAGGAGGGAAGGGGGGAAGGGAGTGGTGTGCAGTGAGGGGATGTTGTGACCCTGCGCTCTTACTCTTAAACAATTCGGGGCTTAAACACCCATATTTGGTAAGGCTTTCGTGGAGGCTGTGTTAGTATTTCCGTAGGTAGTTTTATGAGCCTGGTGATAGTTTGGCAAGCCTTCTACACCATAAACGTGAAAAACTAAAAAAACATACAAACACTTCGGGGCTTACATACCCACATTTGGTAAGGTTTTCGTGGAGGCTGGATTAGTATTTCCATGGGTAATTTTATGAGCCTAGTGATAGTTCGACAAGGCTTCTCACCATGAATATGAAAAACGTTTAAACATTTCGAGGCTTAAACACCCATATTTGGTAAGGCTTTCATGGAGGCTGTGTTAGTATTTCCGTGGGTAGTTTTATGAGCCTAGTGATAGTTCGACAAGGCTTTTTCACCATGAACGTGGAAAAAATACTCATTGGAACTTGACTAATCTCCTCCGTAGCGTTTCGTAGAGGTTGATTTAGTATTCCCATGGGAAGTTTAATGAGTCTTTGTATTATTTCATCCCTCCTTCATTTCCTCTTGTAGTATTTCTAAGTTATTCTGTTTAATTCATTTTCTCATTCTTACTTTACTCCTATCACACATTCTCGCTCTACTTTCTCGTGTCTCGTTATTATTACTTTGATGACAATTGATTCCCTTTATATTATTTCTTCTTTCTATATTTTTTCTCTTCCTATTCTATTTTCATTCATATTCTGTGTCACCTTATACTCTCTCTCTCTCTCTCTCTCTCTCTCTCTCTCTCTCTCTCTCTCTCTCTCTCTCTCTCTCTCTCTCTCTCTCTCTCTCTCTCTCTCTCTCTCTCCCCATTTTTTTGTTTCCCGTTGCCTCTTTCCCAATTCTCCACTCTTTTCTTTTCTATTCTGCCCCAATATTTTTTTTTCCTTCTGTAATGTTGGTTTTCCCTTGGTAGTTTTATTCATTTCATGTTAGCAGCAATTTTTTTTTCTCTCTCTCCATTTCTTTGTTTTCCGTTTCAATTATCTTTCCTCTTCCTCGCTTCTCCACTCTTTTTCTCTCCTCATTTTTTCTCGGACATTCCTTCCTTTCTTTCCTACTCTTATTTTTCCCAATCTCTCTTTCTCTCTTTCTCTCCAATTCTTTGTTTTCCGTTTCAATTTATCTTTCCTCTTCCTCGCTCGCTTTTCCGCTCTTTCTTTCCTCCTCGGTTTTCTCTCCCTCAGTCATTCTTTCCTTTCGTCTTATTGGTTTTCACTATCTTCTTCACGCATCCTTATATACGCGTTTTTCCCATGTAAGAGCCACACTACGCAGGATAGATGAGTGCGGTGCTGCGGCGCTATTTCACAGACGAACGCATCAGAGGGGAGGGAAGAGCATCAGCGGTGCATTGCAATTAACGAAATCCATTCTGCAAGGGCGGAAAACTCTCTCTCCACCTTTCCAAGTATCAGTCACCTGACCGCTGACCGCCGACCAACCGTGCAAGTAAAGCCAGTATTTTCAAACATTTCGAGGTTTACACACTTACATTGGTCAGGCTTTGGTAGAAGTTGTTGAGCTAGCATTTCCATTGGTAGTTCTATGAGTCTAGCAATAGTTTGACAAGACCTCTGTACCGTGAATGTGAAAAAAGGTCCATATTCTCAAAAATTTCAAGACTTACACATGCACGTATGATGATAAAGATTTTGTTGAGATGGTTGTAAATAATTCCATGGGTAGTTTGATGAGCCTAATGATAGTTTGGCAAGGCTTTTACACCAGGAATGTGAAAAAAAGTCCATATTCTCAAACATTTCGAGGCTTACACACTCACGGTTGGTCAGGCTTTGGTAGAGGTTGTTGAGTTAGTATTTCCATGGGTAGTTTTATGAGCCCAATGATAGTTTGACAAGGCCTCTGCACCGTGAATGTGAAAAAAAGGTCCATATTCTGAAACATGTCGAGGCTTACACATAAATATTTGATGATAAAGATTTTGTAAAGGTTGTTGTGAATATTTCCATGGGTAGTTTGATGAGCCCAATGATAGTTTGACAAGGCTTCTGCACCGAGAATGTGAAAAAAGGTCCATATTCTCAAACATTTCGAGGCTTACACACGGTTGATCAGGCTTTAGTTGAGGTTGTGTCAGTATTTCCATGTGTAGTTTCATGAGCTTAGAGTTTGACAAGGCTTCTTCTTTTTTTTTTACAGCAGAGGAAACAGTGCAAGGGCGTAAAAAAAAACAATAATTAAAAAAAGCCCGTACTTTCTGCTCCGTGAACGTAGAAATCACTCATGAGAACTCGACTAACCTCCTCTCTAACCTTTGAAATAGTTGTTGTGAGAGTCAAAAGCGGCTTGGAATACGGACCCAATAATTAACATCACAAAGAGAAACACGTTGGAAAGTGGATCAGGAAATGTGTGGTTCTTCTCTGGCTACTGTTCTGCATGACCGTTTGCTCTTTATATTTGTTCTGCCTCTGTTTCTCATCCCGTCCCTTTATCCCTTCACTTCCTCCTCCTCCTCCTTTTACTATTTTTACACCGTGGTTTTGTATCTCAAGGTGTGTAGCAAGATGGGCACGTTCGGTACGCTTTCGATGCAGAGGAAGGAAGTAATTTGCAAGAATGTTTTAACCGAAGTCGCACCGTGAGCAGGCGAGAAAGAACAGCCAACTAAATAGACTTAAAAAAAGTTTCATCTTCAGCAGACTCGTTCATACTTCTTCCTACGTACTTCTTTCCACTTCCAGGCGTGTCCTCGTCTCTACAGCTCACTCAGAACTTGGAACAACTTAGGCGTAGCGGAGGAGAGAAAGAATAGCTAACTAAAGGATTGTTGGACCTTTTTTGTCATATCCGTACGGTTTTTAATCAGTCTCACTCCTTCCTACGTATACTTCTTTCCGCTTCCATGCGTGTCCTCGTCTTTACAGTCCACTCAGATCATGGAACAAACAAGGCGTGGCGTTGGCAAGGCAGAAAGAACAGCTAACTTAAGAGTCGTGGGCCATTTTTGTCAGCTCTGCACGGTTTTTAATCAGTCTCACTCCTTCCTACGTATACTTCTTTCCACTTCCAGGCATGTCCTCGTCTTTGCAGTCCACTCAGAACATGGAACAAACAAGGCGTGGCGTAGCCAAGACAGGGAGAACAACTAAGTAGAGAGTCGTGGGCCACTCCTTCCTACGTACTTATATCTACTTCCTTGCGTGTGTTCGTCTTTAGAGTCCACCCAGAACATGGAACCAATAGAGCTTAGCGTAGGAAGGCGAGGAAGAACAATTAAAGAATTGGTGGCTATTTTTGCAATCTGCACATTTCTTAAGCAGACTCACTCATATTCCTTACTACGTACTTCTTTCTACTTTCTGGCGTGTGTTCGTCTTTCTAACTTCAAAACAAATACAAAACAAAAGAAGGCAGGAGGGAAAGATCGGATGACTAAGGAAACAGAAAGGGGAGTAGGCAGAAGAGAAGGGGGAGTGGAGAGAAGAAAAAGGGAAAGGAAGAGAGTGAAAGAAAAGGGTGGCGAAGAAAATGGAAGAAGAGAAAAAGAAGGAAAATAATGTAGAGGGAAAGAAGGAGAAGGAAAGAAAAAGGAAATGAATGGAAGGGAACGAATAGGAAAAGAGAGAGAATTAAGGGTCGAGGAATCGTACGCCATTGTTTCAGCTCCACACATTTCTGAAGAAAATTAATTCAAATTCTTTCATTAATAGGAAATGACAAAACCTTGCTTTTTCTAACTCTTCCCGTGACTTCTGGCATCTAGCCAAAAGCATCTCCTCCAACTTCACTTCTTCATCTTTCCCTCCACTCCTCAGTCCTGACGGCAACACTGCCGTCTCATCTATCTCTAAGGCTGAACTCTTCTCTCAAACTTTTTCTAAAAACTCCACTCTGGACGATTCTGGGCATATTCCTCCTACTCATCCCCCCTCTGACTCCTTTATGCCTGTTATAAGGATTCTTCAAAATGATGTTTTCTATGCCCTCTCTGGCCTCAATCCTCAGAAGGCTTATGGACCTGATGGAGTGCCTCCTATTATCCTTAAAAACTGTGCCTCCGTGCTGTCACCCTGCCTGGTCAAACTCTTTCGCCTCTGCCTGTCAACATCTACCTTTCCTTCTTGCTGGAAGTATGCCTTCATACAGCCTGTGCCTAAGAAGGGTGACCGCTCCAATCCCTCAAACTACCGTCCTATAGCTTTACTTCCTTGTCTATCTAAAGCGTTTGAATCAATCCTTAACCGGAAGATTCAAAAGCACCTTTCCACTTCTGACCTTCTATCTGATCGCCAGTATGGGTTCCGCAAGGGGCGTTCTACTGGTGATCTTCTAGCCTTCTTAACTGACTCTTGGTCATCCTCTCATAGCCGTTTCGGTGAAACCTTTGCTATTGCACTGGACATATCAAAAGCTTTTGATAGGGTCTGGCACAAATCTTTGCTTTCCAAACTACCCTCCTACGGTTTCTATCCTTCTCTCTGTACCTTTATCTCCAGTTTCCTTTCTGACCGTTCTATTACTGTTGTGGTACACGGTCACTGTTCTTCCCCTAAATATATTTACAGTGGTGTCCCACAGGGTTCTGTCCTACCTCCCACTCTTTTTCTGTTGTTCATTGATGATCTTCTTTCCAAAACGAACTGTCCCATCCATTCCTACGCCGATGATTCCACTCTGCATTACTCAACTTCTTTTAATAGAAGACCCACCCTTCAGGAACTTAACGACTCAAGGCTGGAGGCTGCAGAACGCTTAGCCTCAGACCTTACTATTATTTCCGATTGGGGCAAGAGGAACCTGGTGTCCTTCAACCCCTCAAAAACACAGTTTCTCCACCTATCCACTCGACACAATCTTCCAAACAACTATCCCCTATTCTTTGACAACACCCAGCTATCACCTTCCTCAACACTAAACACCCTCGGTCTATCCTTAACTCAAAATCTCAACTGGAAACTTCATATCTCAACTCTTACTAAATCAGCTTCCTCGAGGCTGGGCGTTCTGTACCGTCTCCGCCAGTTCTCCTCCCCCGCACAGTTGCTGTCCATATACAGGGGCCTTATCCGCCCTCGTATGGAGTATGCATCTCATGTGTTGGGGGGGCTCCACTCACACAGCTCTTCTGGACGGATTGGAGGCTAAGGCTCTTCGTCTCATCAGCTCTCCTCCTCATACTAATAGACTTCTACCTCTTAAATTCCGCCGCAATGTTGGCTCTCTTTCTATATTCTATGGATATTTCCACGCTGACTGCTCTTCTGAACTTGCTAACTGCATGTCTCCCCCCCTCCCGCGGCCCCGCTGCGCTCGACTTTCTACTCATGCTCATCCTTATACTGTCCAAACCCCTTATGCAAGAGTTAACCAGCATCTTCACTCTTTCATCCCTCACGCTGGTAAACTCTGGAACAATCTGTTGTAACCCGACCCTTTATATGTGGGTTTGTTTGAGGTTACAAGGTAACCTGTGCCGAAGCACGTGAGTTCTGGGATATTTAAAGATGTATAAACTAATCTATTTATTAAAACAATAAATTGAAGCGTTCAGAGACGCATGGTACTTCTTTCGCCTTGTACAACGGAGTGAATATTGTCACGATACTGGCTCACAGTGACATAACAAAACCACAAAATGATAACACAATCATAAAGAAGTGGAGACAGTAATCACTGCTCCGGTACATACAATAGTACACAATAATAAATCTTAACAACTTCCTAACAATTCCTAATAATTCCTAATAATTCCTAATAATTCCTAATAATTCCTAATCTATGCCGCACTGGACCTTAATCTACACAGCTCACACTTCTACTCACGAACAATACAGAAGTCAGCATTTTGGGTGAAGAGCAGAGTAATACGTTTCTTCTATCTTGTTTCTTCTATCTTGTTTCTTCTATCTTGGGTTCTTCTTTCTTGAGCTCTTGTTCCTAGAGTTCTTCTTTCGTGACTTCTTGCTTGAGTCCTTCTTTCTTGAGTTCTGCTTTCGTGACTTCTTGCTTGAGTCCTTCTTTCTTGAGTTCTTGTATCTTGCTGCTTCCTGCCGCTTCTGTTTGTCGCGAGTGAGTGGAGCTTGTTCTGTTGCTGCTCTGGAGCTGTTCTCTGCTGTTCTGTTCTGTGCTCCCTATTTTATACGCAGTCTTCGACGAGGATGAGGGAGGAGCTCGAAGGGTGATCGTAGGACCTACGAGGTGTGGCCTAGATTACTACTTTCCCTAGGTTTGGCGTTTGTCCTGGCGTAGGAGGGGCTCAGGTACTTTTCGCGTCTCGTGGGTGGGTCTTTCGTTTCAGTGAGTTCCCACGGGGCCTTGTGATTTGTTGCTACTGTACGCTCAGCTTTCGTAGGTTCTTTGGAGCCTTGTGATTGGCTTCTAGTAGCGTGACGTAGCTGTGACACACTCTGTTTTTTCTTGCGCGAGGCTGGAGGCTAATTAGTATGCCTGACGCTGCAGGTGTAAAGTAAAGGTCAGATGGGCGTTGTCCTTTCTCTTTTTTCCTCGCCTCGGAGTCAGGTGTCAGGTGTCGCTGTTGACTAATGATGTTATGAGTGGTGTCACTTTCTCTTCCTTGTTTCGGCGTAGAGTGGCGCTGATGACTAATGACTTCTTCCAATGACAATGACTTCTTCTATCGCTACTGTTTGTAACGCATGGGCCGTAAAGGGGCCGCTAATTGTCTTAGCGCGAAGGGACAGGGCTGGCGGCTTGATTGTCCAACAATGTTTCCATATTCTCTTCGTCCTCGGGGAGATAACGTCCAAGTCGCTGTGGTAGTGGGGCACTAATATTGGTGATAAACGAAGTCTGGCGACGAGGGACTGCTCCGCGTGGTATGTCGTCATTTGGGTTACCCGGTTGGTTACCGAAGTTACCAAGAGAAGGGTTTGGGTTACCCGCAGGGTTACCACAAATCTTCCTTCATCTGTATTTCCTCCTGCCTACAACTTGAACTCTTTCAAGAGGAGGGTATCAGGACATCTCTCCTCTCGTGTTTGACCTTGCTTTCGGCCACCTCTTTTGTTTCTTTTTTAGGAGCAGCGAGTAGCGGGCTTTTTTTTATTATTGTTTTCTTTTTTTGTGTGCCCTTGAGCTTCCTCCTTTGTTGTAAAAAAAAAAAATAAACTTCTTCAGACGTGCTTGTTTCTACTCCCCGGCGTGCCTTCCTCGTCTTTATAACTACAAAACAAATACAGTTCACCCAGAACATGGACCCAATATCAGGTTGGGGCTTTGATTTCCGCTCGTCGTTACACCCACCCACCCATCCACACACACACACACACACACACACACAGAGGTAAAGTTTTCCCGTCCGTAGATATTGTCCTTAGGGTTGCTTCAAGATAAATTGTATTGAAGTAATGACTGTACTGGTTTTAAACATGTATTTCTTACATGGTAATTAATCTGCTTTACGTATCATACACTTGTATTCCTTTTCGACTGTTTATAACAATTCTATAATATATTCTAATAATGATTCTACTAAAAACAAAACTAATACTAATACTGATACTAATAATGCTGCTGCTCTACTACTACCACTACTGCTACTAC
>NW_026110479.1:0-67500 GCF_024679095.1 Eriocheir sinensis
AGGACAATTGCTGAAAAGTGCCGGGTTGTATGAAAGTCTCTCTCTCGTGACTGAGGCTCAGGACAACGATTGGTCTTTGAGGCATTTCAAGACCCAGTGGGGCGAACTCCAGTGTTGGAGGCATCTAACATCAGTATCTAATTTCCTTGCACAATTTTGTCAGACGTTCAATTTATGGTCACACTGGTTATTTCGAAAGCGCTGTATTTTAAAACTGTTAACTCGCTTAAATTTCTAACAATGCCTTCAGAACGCCAAAGTGTGACGTCTATCCCGGACGATTGCAGCTCAGTACTTCAATGAGTAGAACTTGCCGCCTCTGCGTTCAGGAATTACAACTGGAAACAGCGACTGAATTTGTTTTAGAAAGTAATGTGGCAGTGACTCCACCATCCCGATGGTGGAGGAGCCCTCCACCGAGACTGTGCCCTCTCCAGACGACCCTCCTGCTTCAAGGAGGACGTGTTACCTGCCTCACAGGTTGACCACAGCCTGCCTCACAGCTAACTCCCAGCCTGCCTGGGCTAACCCCAACCTGCCTCACAGGCTAACCCCCAACACCTTACAGGATAACCCCCAGCTCACAGGCTAACCCCCAACCTGCCTCACAGGCTAACCCCCCAGCCTGCCTCACAGGACAACCGCCAGCCTGCCTCACAGGCTGACCCCCAACTTTCCTGCCTCTTGAGCTAACCCCAGCCTGCTTCACAGGCTAACACCAACCTGCCCCACAGGACAACTTCCAGCCTGCCCCACTTAACGCTTCTCTTCCTGCTTCCCACAGGATGTGGGTTTCAACCTGTAGGAATGGAGCCAAACTAAACAGGCAACCAAGGTTGCTGACCCCACTACCTTCAATAGGTTCCAGGTGCTGTAGACACCATGGAGGATGAGTTCGAGACTCGCCTGGTGGGGACTCCATGGTGTGTGGCCAGCACACTCCTGCCTTCCTTCCCTTACCATTCTGTACATCCACACACACACGCACTTACTGCCCTATCTTCTCATCCACCACCCTGGCACCACCACCTGGCCATCCCCACACACCATGCACACCTTACTATCTTCCCTGTCATCCCTCTATCCTGCTTCCCACCACCATGGCCATCCACACACACACCTAGCTTACTGCCCCCTATATCCACCACCTATTTCCCCACACCACCATGTCACACACACCATACACACCTTACCTTCTCTTCCTGTCATCCACTCTATCCTGGCACCCCTACTTGCAGCCATCCACACCATACACACCTTACCCCTATCTTCCCTGTCATCCACACCACCACACAGCACCACACCACCCTTGGCCCTTCCACACCATGCACACCTTACTGCCCTATCTTCCCTGTCATCCACTCTATCCTGGCACCCCACACACCACCATACATCCACACACCCATACACACATACCCCTATCTTCCCTCTCATCCACCACACCCTTTCCCACCACCATATGCCATCCACACACACCCTATTTTGCCACCACCCCTAATAATCCACACCACCTGGCACCCACACCACCCATGGCCATCCACACACCCTAGCACCACACACCATGGCCGTGATGACAAAATATAAGAAAAAATTGATATTCCCTGATATAGATAGTCCACTGCAAAATAAAGGTCTGTCCAAGCATCTTCCACCTGGTTCTCTTGTCTGGTGTTAGTGTGCTCCATCCTGCTATAAGGGTTATAATTCACCTCTCCACCTGGTTCTCTTGTCTGAGTGTTAGTGTATAATCCTGCCCCAACAAAGGTTATAATTCCACCTCTCACCTGGTTCTCTTGTCTGGTGGTAGTGTGCTCCATCCTGCCCAACCAGTTGGGTCCACCTCTCCACCTGGTTCTCTTGTCCAGTGAGTGTGCTCCATCCTGCCCCAACAAAGGTTATAATTCACCTCTCCACCTGGTTCTCTTGTCTGGTGGTGGTGTGCTCCATCCTGCCCAACAAGGTTATAATTCCACCTCTCCACCTGGTTCTCTTGTCTGGTGTTAGTGTGCTCCATCCTGCCCCAACAAAGGTTATAATTCCACCTCTCCACCTGGTTCTCCTTGTCTGGTGGTGTGCTCCATCCTGCCCCAACAAGTTATAATTCCCACCTCTCCACCTGGTTCTCTTGTCTGGTGTGGTGGCCCATCTGCCCCAACAAAGGTTATAATTCCCTCTCACCTGGTTCTCTTGTCTGGTGTTGAGTGTGCTCCCATCCTGCCCAACCAAGGTTATAATTCCACCTCTCCTGGTTCTCTTGTCTGGTGTTAGTGTGCTCCATCACCCCAACAAAGGTTATAATTCCACCTCTCCACCTGGTTCTCTTGTCTGGTGTTGGTGTGCTCCATCCTGCCCCAACAAGGTTTATAATTCCACCTCTCCACCTGGTTCTCTTGTCACCAGGTGTTGAGTGTGCTCCATCCTGCCCCAACAAAGGTTGTAATTCACCTCTCCACCTGGTTCCTGCTTGTCTGGTGTTAGTGTGCCCGCACAGTTGAGGTTTTCAGTCACTGCCGAGTGGCCTAAGACTACCACATGCTGTCTGAAGACCACCATCAGCCTGGGCTCTAGATAACCTCTCTAAAGAGAGGCTGAAAGATGAGTTCCGGGGGGCAGCATGGGCGCTTGCAAGATGGCACTATCAGCACTCGCCTGCGCCACCAGAACGGGCTGGGCCGACCATCAGGCCCACCAGGAGGAAAGAAACCTTGGGCTGACCATCAGGCCCTGGAAGAAGCCTACCAGCGCAATAGGCCGCGACAACAAAAAAAAAAAAAAAAAAAAAAAAAATTTGGTGTATTGAGGTCTTTGCCAAAAGATAACCATAGATCCACAGTATTAGATTACTGTTGATATTCATCTCTGGTAATTTGTTAGAAAGTAAAATATGTGGCTGAATTGTATGTAATGAAAAGCGCTGCAAAATCTATAAATATAATTCTAACACATGAATTTCAGTTTCCTAAATGTTCATCAAGTTTGGTGAAGTAAAGGTTAACCCAGCATCCTGAACACTCTTACCTGTGACAATAAGCAAATTGCAAGAAAATAATCTTTCAAAAGGGATCTACGCTTGAACAAATGTGCCTATCTTCACAATGTATACCAAACATTTCATTATAATTGATGTTAAGGCTACGGGGTCGAAGATCATTATAAACTCCCTTGGGTGGTTGTTTTGGGTACTGGAATAATCTCTGACATTTTCCACATCCGGTACTGTGCTCTGATCAAGTGGAAGCTTGGAAAGAAGTTTACCTGTAGTGGATCAACAAGTTATAAACACAGGATTTTAGTAGTTTTAGAACCAATTTATCAGGTCACTTGCCTTTTCCACGGCTATTGTAATACATTTCATGGAGTTCATCGTATCATCACGAGTTATTATTATTCGTTCTACATTGATGCCCTAACCATTGACAAAATATTTTACCATTCAGTATTAAAATGGTGCACATCAAACCTTGCATAAAAAGGAGTTTCAAATCATTTACATGTTTGAACGGGTCTTTTAATGACCAACTTTTCTTTAGAAACCAGTCAGTAGTTTACCCCTGTCCAAGCATCTTTTTGACTTATTTGACTTAAATAAGTTTTCAATTTTAACTTTATTTGACTATTTAGCATCTAGTATTTTCCTATTTAATTGGCTTTGTATCACTTTACTTGCATGCAGTCACCATTTATAAAAGTTCTCTTCTTTTCAATCCATATTAACGCTTTGATGTCAAATTTATCCAGGGTTTGTTATTTGGATAAATGCTAATTTCCTTAGTTGGAACAATCATATTTGAGGTACAAAAGAAGTTAATTTATGAAAGATTTAAAACATCTACATTTACACCTAGCAATAGAGAGTTGGACTTATTATACAACTTACATCCCAGTCTAATACAATATATGAATTTAAAACATCTACATTTGCACTAATAGAGTTGGACTCGTCCTTACCATACAGCATCCCAGTCTGTACAATATGTGAATTTAAAAGCATCTACATTTGCACTAATAGAGTTGGACTCATCGCCTGCTTGTCCCAGTCTGTACAATATATGAATTCCCAAAAAAACATCTACATTGCGCATAGGTTGGACTCACTACAACACATCCCAGTCTGTACAATCCAAAACAACCTTGAAGACTCACTGTGTACTCATTATTCCAAATCCACACCTTAATTTTCTCTTTCGGTTTACACATTTCCAGAGTTTAACTTACATAGTATGGGGAGAACCCAAAAACACCATATTGGCCAGATTTACCTAATTTGAAGCTTTTGATAAGAACGATAACCGTTCCTTACGTACAATACATTTTATCTTAAATATTGTATGTATCTCTGAGTGGGGCATAGTTACAGTTTGCTGATACAGTACAAAGGTACATATGTGGTTTGGAAATTACAGTGGTTAAATCCCCCAACACTTTCATAATTCATGGGATTTTTTTCATTTCGTATTTTCTAACTTTGTTTTAGTCGATAACCTTACTCGCCTATTGCCTCGAAAGTGGCGGCATCAGTCAGGATGTATACAGATTTATAATCGTCACATTATTAAATTCACGTGGTAGGTAAAAAGGTCTACATGATATTACTAAATATTCCAGGTCGTCTGTGGCAAAAATGTTTCCTTTGCTATTAACCTAGGTACACCATCTCTCATTTATGTACACCGCCGCCCCTCCTCCTTCTGTTTCACCACGTCCTTCATGTCTCCCCTGACTATCAAAGAAACCATCAATATTTACTGTTTCGTCCAACATCCTTGTCTTCAAGCCAGGTTTCGGTTAATGCTATGAAGCTACTCTCTCAGTAGTTCCTTATATATTCACAGTTTGCTGCCTAATTCATCTATTTTATTTCGAGTTGATTAGTACATTACCAGAAAGTTACTGTAGGCAGTGGTGTCCTTATGCCCCGCCTCCTCAATCTCTCGCCTGCACTCTACCTCTCCACACCTGTTCTCTGTCTGGTGTTAGTGTGCTCATCATTGCCCCAACAAAGGGTTCTAATTCTACCACTCCACCTGGTTCTCTGTCAGGTGTTAGTGTTCTCCATCCTGCCCAACAGCAAGTTTATAATTCTCCACCGCTCCACCTGGTTCTCTGTCTGGTGTTAGTGTGTGTTCCATCCTGCCCCAGCAAAGGTTTAATTCCACCTCTCCACCTGGTTCTCTGTCTGGAGTTAGTGTGCTCCATCCTGCCCCAACAAAGGATCTAATCCACCTGCTTACCCAGCAGGTGGAGGTGGGAATGGGGGGCACCTGTTGGAGAACAGGATGTCAGAACAGACAGACAATTGAACCAGAGTGATGATAACAACCAGGGAGCAGGATGGGCTGCCTTAAACCAGGTGGAAAGTGAAGATGGGAACTATTCCAGGGCAGGATGGGCGGATAAACCTGCTGCTCAGACAAGAAACTAAACGAAAGGCATGGAAGATTAGCCTGCATTAGCCTGAACAGGGAGGAGTATACTAACAGGACAGGAGAGTTAGAGCATCCTAGGAAGGCCATAATCCTGTAGTGGACTGTTGATGGTTAACCTGTCCACTTGCGATTGTCAGATTTGTCCTTCGCTGGTAACCTGGTAACATACACTCCCAAGGTCTTTCTCTGCCTCTGTGGTGGATGGTGGAGTGTTTCCCATGTGGTATTGGTGTGCTGGATATCCTCTCCAAAGGTGCAGGACTTTACATTTTCTTCATTGAATTATAGCAGACACTTTGTTCCCTCCCCAGCTTGGTGAGGTCTTCTGGTAGGAAATCCACAGTCAAGGGTTAAACATAGTAATGTAATGCCATTTTCTTGCATGGGATGTGCATTAATACTGTGTAACCCTAATGTAATTTGTCATGTGTGAGAGGAATGAAAAGTCATGTTTGGTTGTTGTTCAGCAGTACAGTGATTAGGATCCTCAAGCAGACCAAGCACTGGGGTTTGGGAGTGTATTTTTTCTTTTTACAATTCTTTTCCGAACTGAAGGGCTTGCTCAACAGTTATTTAGCAAGACTGAATTAGTTTCCATTCTTGTCTCCAGTATACTGATGGACACAAAGAGGTGAAGCTTGTGGTTGTTGCAGCATCTTTTTCTTCTTTCTACAAACACTGTTTTCAACTTTCTTCTGCAGAGCCCGTCCAGCGCTGGGCCCGGCCACTGCAAACCTTGTTGGGTCAATGTGTGGGAAATCAGCCAAGGTGGAGTTTGAGTCGGTCAGCCTCAACCATGAGGTGCGCATGGAGTCATTGTCATGTTCCGTTGATAACCTCCTAATTGATTCATGTTGGTTGATGTTTCACTCTGATATTGCAGTAAATATTTAGTTGTATCATTGTGCATCATCTGGATAACCCCAAAAGTGTTCCTAAGGTATACTGATTGAATGTTTTGACAAGAATATGAACATTCACTCTTAGTTAGTAAGAAACTGTGTATGTGAGGTATTTGTCTCCATGTTATTTTTTTTTTTTATTCTGATTATTTCCTCACTCTCAGGCTGTGTGAGCAGCAGGCTGGCCGTGAGCCTTCCTGGGAGTGCTGGGCGGCCTGGTGCTTCGGCTGAAGGCAAGCAGCCTCCCTGAGACACCCAAAGACTAGCTGACACAAGATCTTGTGCTGGTACTAGTGTCTGAAGGCTGTGCAGTGGTGCGGACACAGGCTCAAAGTGCCCAGGTGGACCAAGATGCTGGTAAAGTGTTGCAGCTGACAGATTACTGACAAGGGAACAGGCAGGAATATAAACAAAACAGACATGGTAGTTATAAGTGTGGCCAGTGTCGCCTCTTCTTATTCTTTATAAATGTTTCCAAGGTTGCCGCCTGCCTGGGAGCAGACTCCCAGAGGTCAGCGCGGGCAGCAGGACAACGCCCTCAGCAGTGACGATGAGTCTCTCCATGAAGGCTGCTGGCAGCAGGCCACCGTCGCCGAGCATCCTGAGGAACACTTCAATGTCCAGGTGAGAAGCCTTGAGCTTTTTTGGAAATTATCCTTGGGAAAACTTATGGTATAAAGCATCTTTAACCCGTCCGCTGCGATGGACATGTATTTGGTTTCATTGGTACCATGAAAACATGTACTACCAGGTCTTTCTCTGGCTCTGTGGTGGATAGTGGAGTGTTTCCCATGTGGTATTGGTGTGCTGGATATTCCCTCCCAAGGTGCAGGACTTTATATTTTCTTCATTATTGTAGCAGCTACTTTTGTTCCATTCCTGTTGCCATTTTTTTCATTATTGTAGCAGCCACTTTTGTTCCATTCCTGTAGCTTGGTGAGGTCTTCTGGTAGGAAATTTGCAGTCAAGGGGTTAAAGATGCATATTTTAATCAAAACTGATATTGAAAATCCTCTTGCATTCTCTAAAAGCAAAGTCAGCTCAGGATTTTCTCCAACAGACTATTTTGTAAGGTCCAGTCCTTGTTAGTGACTGCCGGTGAGAGAGCAACACTTGGGCAGGGGTGAAGCTTGGGGTGATGATGATGATGAGGATTGTTGCAGGTGTGAGGATGTCAAGCCACCACAAGCCAGGAGGAAGTGGCTGCTGGGGCCAAGACAGCAGGTGAAACAGAACCCTTAAGCCTCAGGTCTTCACCCCTGGACGAAGGAGGTGTTTCTTGGCCAAACTCAGGAGACTCACCAGAAAAGACCTTGGTAGATGATGCAAGTTTTGCTCGCTGGAGACCACAAGAGTATTCACCCGTGCCTCACATTGTGGGCGAGGAGAGCAGCCTGCACCATCTCCCAAGAGGTATGTTTAACAGTGAGGCATGCACACAGGCAGGAAGCAGCACTACAGTCACCAGGAGACATTTTACATAAAACTGGCTACAAAATACTGCTGCTGGCCAGAATGGAGATCAGGTTCAGCAGGATCCCAGCAAGGTGCTCTCTTTACTTCTTTGTGTGATTTTGAAAACACTTCAGCAGCCAAGGGGAACGCTCAAGAGAAAGTGTCATATCTATGCAAACCTTCCTGCAGGGGTGAGCTGAAAGGTGAAAAATGTAGTTACCACGACTCCTTGGAGAAGAGAGACACCATTAGTAGTTTGGTTGGTGAGAAAAGCTTCACCAGTCATGCTGCTTGTACAGGGGAGAAGACTTCAGTGTTGTCCTCCAGGCCTCTTTGCAGCGGGTACTCTAGATCAAGCAGCACCCCAAGTGTCTTGCATGTGTGTGTGTGTGTGTGTGTGTGTGTGTGTGTGTGTGGTTTTGTGTGTGTGTGTGTGTGTGTGTGTGTGTGTGTGTGTGTGTGTGTGTGTGTGTGTGTGTGTGTGTGTGTGTGTGTGTGTGTGTTTACCTAGTTGTGAAATACCGTACTAGGCTCATGCTGTCCCATCTCCATAATGCTTATTATCCAGTTTGGCTTTAAATTCATGAATCGTTTTTGCACACACAGTCTCCTTGTCAGTCCGTTCCATGTTGTTATACTTCTGTATGGAAAACTGTATTTCTTGTCATTTCTTATCACTGCCTCTTGTCACACTTCTGTCACGTACCACTAGGTCTTCCCTGTCCAATTTCTCCAATCCCTCTTGTATCCTGTACAATGCTATTAGGTCCCCTCTCTCTCTTCTTCTCTCTAGTTTTGTTAGTCCCAATTTCTCCAGTCTTTCTTCATAGGTATGTTCTCTCAGAGTTTCCGGTAATTTAGTCGCTGCTCTTTGTACTCTTTCCAACTTTCTAATTTCTGTCTTCAACATAGGTGACCACACTAATGCTGCATATTCCAGTCTTGGACGTATCATCGATGTTATTAGTTTCTTTACCATTTCTTCATCTAAATATATTAATGCTGCTTTTATGTTTCTAAGAGGATTGTATGTTTCCCCAGTTATCCGGTCTATATGTTTTCCAAAGGATAACTTGTCTGTTATGATCACTCCCAAATCTTTTTCTTCAGTTTTTTTTCATGATTCTTTCATTACTCAGAGAGTAGTTCCCCGATATTCATCTACTGCTCTTACCAAACTCCATTACGCTACACTTCTCTGTATTGAATGTCATTTCCCATTTGCATGACCATTCGCTTATTATATCAAGATCTTGGCTCAGGGCTACACAGTCTTCTTCATTATTTCAGCATCATCAGCAAACATAATATTCATATAGCTTGTCGCCCCTTCTGTTATGTCATTAATATATATTACAAACATAATCGGAGCCAACACCGATCCTTGGGGGACTCCACTGGTCACTTCCATCCAGCTTGATTTATTATTCCTGATTACTGTTCTCATTTCTCTCTTCGTCAAAAAGTCCACAATCCAATCCAATATTGAACCACCCAGGCCTCCAACATGATTAAGTTTCCATATTAATCGCTTGTGTGGTACTTTATCACATGCCTTCTTTAAGTCCAGATACACACAATCTGCCCAACCGTCCCTTTCCTGTATTATATCAATTACTCTTGAATAGAAGCTGATCAGATTAGTTACACAAGACTGTTCTCCTCTGAATCCAAATTGGCTATTTGTTAATGTACTGTTTTCTTCTAAATACTCCACCCATCTGTTTTTTTTATAATTTTCACACACATCTTTGCTACTACACTTGTTAATGACACTGGCCTATAGTTCAACGGGTCTTCCTTACTTCCTCCTTTATGTATTGGGACGATGTTAGCCCTCTTCCAGTCTCTCGGTACCTTCCCTTGTGCTTGTGAAACATTAATCAAGTTGCTCAACTTTTCAGCTATTTGCTGGTTACACTCTTTTAGCACCCAATTTGATATACCATCTGGTCCTGCTGATTTCCTCGCATCCAATTCTTCCAATAATTTTATAACTTCATCTGCTGATGTTTGTATTCTCTCCAGACCCATGCACTCTATTCCCTGGCACTGCATCTACACCTTCAAACTCACTCTCCTTTGTGAACACTGTTTGCAAACAATTATTCATCACTTCTACTATTTCACTTATACTATCAAAAGTTTCACCACTAACTTTAACTTTCTGAATCTCATCTCTATTTTATCAACTTTCCATTTATGAACTTATAAAGCAGTTTTGGCTGGTCTACAATATTTTTTCTCAAAATTCTTTTTTTCTTTTCTTCTTACTTTGACATAAGCACTCCTCTTCCTCTTGTACTCATTCCATAGATCCATCCTCCTATTTTTTCTCCATTTGTTCCATGCCTTCTCCTTATCCTGCTTGGCGTCTACACACTTTCTGTTGTACCACTCTTCTCTTGATGTCTGGCCTTCTTTCATCCTTGGTACACACTTTTCCACTCCTTCGTTGTAAATCCGTAGAAAGATAGCCCATTTTTCCTCCACATTTTCAGCCTCAAAAAAAGTATCCCATTGTGCTTCCTCAAAATGTTTCCCAAGTTGTTAAAAATTTGCCTTATTAAAGTTAAACCATTCTTTCCTGCAGTCCTCATTCCTGTTTATTTTACCTCCTCGTAATATGTACTCGATAAGTACGTGATCGCTCTTCCCTATAGGGCTCTTATAGTTCATCACCTCTATGATATCCAGCTCCCTGGTGATTATCAAGGCCAATTTAGATGGCTCGTCTCCTCTGCATCTCATATTTTCTTCTACCCACTGTGTGAGGACGTTATCTATAACCAATTCCAAAACCTTATTCCCCCATGAAGCTTCACTTCCCTCCGTTGACCAGTTTTCCCATGACACTTCCTTACAATTAAAATCTCCCATTATCAGAATCTTATCTTTCTCCTCCAGCAATCCACTGTATCTTCCAGCTTCTTCTTGTACAATTCTTCTGTCAATGAATTGTTTTTAGGAGGGACATACACCACTACGATATTTCTGCATTCTCCCCTTTGCAGTCTTGTGTGTGTGTGTGTCTGGGTGGATGTCTAGATCAGCACAGGGGTCAGAACACATCATAATAAGTAAGGGTTGTATCTGGGAGAGTCCTGCATGTGTGTGTGTGTGTGGCTGGTGACCGAGTACAATGCTTTACATCTTTCAGGGAGGGCAACATGATCTCCTTCCATCACACTTGCACATTCTGCCTCATTCTTCTCTTTCCTCCTCATGGCCTTCAACATTTCCTGATAGAAATTCTTCACAAGAAGCAAAGGTTCTAAAAATCACAGTAAATTATTAGAAATAACTTTTATTTTTACTTACAGAGCCAGATGTATTTTTGTGTACCTGAGAAGAGATGAATTATTATTATTATTTTGTTTACAGCAAAGGAGACAGTTAAAGGGCATAAAAAAAATAATGAAAAAAAGCCCACTTACTGCTCTTGAATGGAGTACATAGGAGCTGCCAAAAAGAGAGGTCAATTTCGGGAGGAGAGGTGTCCCGATACCCTCCTCTTGAAAGAGTTCATATCGTAGGCAGAAGGAAATTCAGATGAAGGAAGATTGTTCCAGAGTTTACCAGCGTGAGGGATGAAAGAGTGAAGGTGCTGGTTGACTCTTGCATAAGGGGTTTGGACAGTATAGGGATGAGCTTGATTAGAAAGTCGTGTGAGATGAGGCCGCAGGAGGGGGGGAGGCATGCAGTTAGCAAGTTCAGAAGAGCAGTCAGCGTGAGTATATCGACAGAAGATAGAAAGAGAGGCAATTTATTTATATGTGACCATAGTAGTAGAAGTAGCAGTTGAGGTGGTAGTGATAGCAGCAGCAGCAGAAATAGCAGTAATATAGTAGTAGTAGAAGTAATAGTAGTAGTAGTAGCAGCAGCAGCAAAAATAGCAGTAATAATTGTAGTAGTAGTAGTAGTAGTAGTAGTAGTAGTAGTAGTAGTAGTAGCAGAAATAGCAGTAATAATTGTAGTAGTAGTAGTAGCAGCAGAAATACCAGTAATAATTGTAGTAGTAGTAGTAGTAGTAGTAGTAGTAGTAGCAGCAGCAGCAAAAATAGCAGTAATAATTGTAGTAGTGTTATAGTGAAACCATTTTAGCGAGTCTGTTGAGGCGTTGGCTTCCTTGGGTCCTGTCCTTCCCTCCGCTCTGCCACACAGTCCCAGCACCTGTCCCTTCCTCTCATGTGTCAGCTACAGGCAACACATGAGAGGAAAAAATAGGTGTTGGGACTGTGTGGCAGAGCAGAGGGGAGGAAAGGACCCTTGATGAACCAACGCCCCAATGGACTCGCTAAAATGGTTGCACTTTAGTAGTAAGCCAAGTTGATATTGCATACATGTGGGTTCCATATGCTTAGTGGTTTGAAAATTGACTGTTTATATCTCTCTCTCTCTCTCTCTCTCTCTCTCTCTCTCTCTCTCTCTCTCTCTCTCTCTCTCTCTCTCTCTCTCTCTCTCTCTCTCTCTCTCTCTCTCTCTCTCTCTCTCTCTCTCTCTCTCTCTCTCTCTCTCTCACCACAGCTCACAGGATGTCCCCCACAGTATGTTTACAAACCCCACAGACACATGCCCCCTAGACACATACATAAGACCCCTTCCCCCTTACTCTCTCCCTCTCTGAAGCGACACCACCCTTGGCATATGCTCCCTGTTAGTGTGTGTGTGTGAGGGAGAGAGCATACCCCTGGACTTTGATCAGAAGAACAATAAAGTGTATCAAGAAATATGTTAATAAATAAATGAAATCAAAAGATAACTGTTTAAATCTTCCCCGGAGAGAGAGAGAGAGAGAGAGAGAGAGATGAAATGCATAAATTAAAGTTTCCTTCAACATCTAATGTATAGAGGAGGAAGAAGAAAGGAAACTAAGATGGGAAAGAGAGAAGGAAGAGAAATAGAGGAAGGAGGAGGAAATTGATGGAAGAATATTTGACAGGAAGAGGAGAAATGGGAAATGAACAGTAAGAAGAAAGAGGGAAGGGTAGAAAGGGAAGAGGAGGAGGAGAGAAAAAAAGATAAATATTAGAAAGGAGGAATTTGGGAAAAAAAACAGTATAAAAGGAAGAGGAAATTATATAACAAAGAGGAGACAAGAGGGAAGAATATTAGAGAGAAGGAAAAACATGATCAAAGGAGAGAAGAAAATATAAAGAAAGGATGAAGAGAAGGATGCTGATGACAGAGAGGAGACATGAAGGGAGGATGAAGGGCAGGAGGATGATGACAGAGAGGAGACACAAGGGAAGACATGAAGGGAGGATGATGACAGAGAGGAGACACAAGGGAAGACATGAAGGGAGGATGATGACAGAGAGGAGACACAAGGGAAGACATGAAGGGAGGATGATGACAGAGAGGACACACAAGGGAAGACATGAAGGGAGGATGATGACAGAGAGGACACACAAGGGAAGACATGAAGGGAGGATGAAGGGCAGGAGGATGATGACAGAGGAGACACAAGGGAAGACATGTAGGTAGGATGATGACATAGAGTACACACAAGTGTAGACATGAAGGGAGGATGATGACAGAGAGGAGACACAAGGGAAGACATGAAGGGAGGATGATGACAGAGAGGAGACACAAGGGAAGACATGAAGGGAGGATGAAGGGCAGGAGGATGATGACAGAGAGGAGACACAAGGGAAGACATGAAGGGAGGATGAAGGGCAGGAGGATGATGACAGAGGAGACACAAAGGAAGACATGAAGGGAGGATGAAGGGCAGGAGGATGATGACAGAGAGGAGACACAAGGGAAGACATGAAGGGAGGATGATGACAGAGAGGACACACAAGGGAAGACATGAAGGGAGGATGAAGGGCAGGAGGATGATGACAGAGAGGAGACACAAGGGAAAACATGAAGGGAGGATGATGACAGAGAGGAGACACAATGGAAGACATGAAGGGAGGATGATGACAGAGAGGACACACAAGGGAAGACATGAAGGGAGGATGATGACAGAGAGGAGACACAAGGGAAGACATGAAGGGAGGATGAAGGGCAGGAGGATGATGACAGAGAGGAGACACAAGGGAAAACATGAAGGGAGGATGAAGGGCAGGAGGATGATGACAGAGAGGACACACAAGGGAAGACATGAAGGGAGGATGATGGCAGAGAGGACACAAGGGAAGACATGAAGGAAGGATGAAGGGCAGGAGGATGATGACAGAGAGGAGACACAAGGGAAAACATGAAGGGGAAGGAAAATGTGAAGAGAGGATGAAGTTTTGGATGGTAGGAATCATGCACACTACTCCACCTACTACCACTACTACTACTAACTACTACTACTACTACTACTATGCTTGGTCCTGGGGAAAGTGAGTCCTGGGTCATCCTGCCTTAGCTGCTGGTAAGGTCTTGGTTCCTGAACTCCTGGCGCTGTCACTGTCACTGCTGGCCGGCACCTCACCTGTGGAAGAAAAGAGTTGTGAGCCATTTCATATACACTTCCTTACTAATGAGACTTTCTATACAACAAAGTGAGGCCACTTTTTGCTGATTTATACCATAGGGTGCTGGCTGTCATGGGTTTGAAAATACCCTAAACTTAACCTACCAAAACCTGAAGATCTTGACTCAGAAAATTCATATATGCTTCCTTATTAATAGACTTTCTATTAGGGATGTACCGATACCAAAAAGCTAGGAAGACAGTTCATGGGCGTAAATAAAAAAAAAAGCCCGCTACTCACTGCTCCCGAACAGAGGTCAAAGGAGTGTCCAAAACGAGAGGTCAATTTCGGGAGGAGAGGTGTCCTGATACCCTCTTGAAAGAGTTCAAGTCGTAGGCAAGAGGAAATACAGATGAAGGAAGATTGTTCCAGAGTTTACCAGCGTGAGGGATGAAGGAGTGAAGATGCTGGTTGACCCTTGCATAAGGGGTTTGGACAGTATAGGGATGAGCATGAGTAGAAAGTCGTGTGCAGCGGGGCCGCGGGAGGGGGGGAGGCATGCAGTTAGCAAGTTCAGAAGAGCAGTCAGCGTGAAAATAGCGATAGAAGATAGAAAGAGAGGCAACATGGCAGCGGAATTTGAGAGGTAAAAGACTATCAGTATGAGGAGGAGAGCTGATGAGACGAAGAGACTTTAACTCCACTCTGTCAAGGAGAGCTGTGTGAGTGGACCTCCCCCCCCACACATGAGATGCATACTCCATACGAGGCGGACAAGGCCCTGTTAATGGATAGCAACTGTGCGGGGGAGAAGAACTGGCGGAGACGGTACAGACGGACTAATGAAGCTTTATAACAGCTACAGGTGAAGAGGTGTGTGTCCTGAGCTGCTTCCTGCCTCTGCTACATGTCAGAAAATAACCATGATCAAAGACAACAAGAATGGACGGTAGCTTACCAATGCCTCCCTCCTCCAGGCGTGTGGAGAGTGTTGGCCGTGACGGTGTGTGTGTGTGTTTGTCCTGCAGCTCTCGCGTCGGGCCCAGCGACAACAAGAACGATTGTCGCTGGGGCCATGGCCAGCCGGCCGAGCCACAGCTGTGTGTGGACCTCTGCCTGAGGGTCAGAGTAGTGTGTTGAGGGCTCACTGTGTTATGCATCTGCTTATAGTGGCATTATAAGGCAGGAGGAGTAAACCCACACAGCACTGTAGCACTAAGGCATTTGTCTACTAACATGAATTTAGTCTCACAGGCCATTTATCATAATTTATTATTGACAGATCCAACATGTCCCTGAAGGCCCATTAAGCTGTCACGGCACTCAACATGCACTGTGGCTGAGATGCAACAATGTGTACCAGGTTCTTCCTTACAGCCAGGGAGGAGGGAGGCAGCTCAAGGGAAAAACAAAACAGCAATAAAAAGCCTGCCAGACGCTGCTCCAACAATAGAAAACAGAACCAGAGGCCAGAAGACAGGTCAAATTCACATGGAGAGGTGTCACCACTCTCCCTGTGAAGGAGTTCAAGTCGTAGGCAGGGGAAGGACAGGCCAAGGACTTAAGGCTGTTCTAGACTTTACCAGCGGAATGGAGGAAAGAATGAAGTGCTGGTGAACTGTTTCAGAAGGAATCTGGATAGAATTGGGATGAGCAAGAGCAGAAAGTTGAGTGCTGCGGGGCCACGGGAGGGGGGAGGCATGAAGCTAGCAAGTTCAGAAGAGCAGTCAGCATGAAAACATCGGTAGAAGATAGAAAGAGATGCAACATGGCAGGTTGTTAAACTGATTACGTATTGAATTTGTAAACTACATTTGATTTAGTGCACAGTGACTACAGAGCTAAACCTGCGGCCTCACCTTGAAGGGCTTCCCTTGACAGCTTCTCCGCTGCTGTCCGTTCCTGTCAGGTGGATGAAGCCCAGCACGACACGGTGAAAGGTGGTGCCATCATGGCAACCCTCCAGGCACAGCTGCACCTAGTTCCAGCACGACCCGTGGGCCTCCTGGACCACAGCTACATAACAACGTCCCTGCCGGTGGTGGCCAGGAGAACCTGCGGAAAGTTTGAGAGTTTGAAAGTGTTCCTGTTAGTTTGGCAATTATGCTTACCAAGAGAACCTGCAGAAAGGAGGCACCAGTGTTCCTGTTAGTTTGACAGTTATGCTTTTACTGCACAGGCATAAGACACAGCCTCCAACAAGGCCTCTATGTGCAGTGAAGGGTGCAGTGATTATTCATGACTACAGAAATTGGTATTATTTTACAAGTGCGCCGTATCACAGTGAAAGACACCTGTGTGCTTGATGAGGTTCTTTGTGGTGATGTTTTTCTTGTCCGTCACAAATTACTTGTTTGAAAGATTTTTTATATACAGTAATACCTCGATTTACAAGTGCCTTAGTTTACAAGCGTTTCAATTTACGAGCAAAAGAAAATCACTAAAAATGCCTTGGTGTATGAGCAGTGACTTGGCGTACAAGCATCAAGTTTGTATGAGTGGAAGTGGTGAGTGTGGTTTACATCTGTTCGCCGCTAGACGAGAGTGCTCAGAGCAGAAAACAATGGGAATAAGGTCTCAAGCTGGAATCACACTTGACCTTTTCCTCCAACCGCCCTGGTGGAAGACGCAACCAGCAACACCAACTTTCTTGGTGTACGTCACAAACGACCAAGGTCAGTTGCTCATATCCAGAAGATAAACAAACCAGTGGCTTTGTATCCACATGGTGCCATTTGCCAAAGCAAGGGCTGTTGTGGCTTGTGTTGCTGTTGCTGTCAAAAAATGGTCAAGCAAGTCTACCGGCGCCACAGGAAGCACCCCAAAAAACAAATGCAGTAGAGGGGAGGGCAGGGGGCTGACTCCACAGCCCTGGGTTAAACTCTCCTCCTCCTCCTGCCTCTCTTTTCTTCCTCCTCCTCTTCATTTCTCTGTTGCCTCCATGTTCATCAAGGTTTGAGTCTTGTTCCTGTGTGACTGACAGATCTTTGTGTTGTGCCGTTGATGTTGATATTTTGACATGTATACCTCAAAACAGAGTAAATTGATGATAATTTCAAGCAGAGATTAACACTATAGTCTATCGAGTTTAACTTGAGCCCTTGGGCAACTCAGTCGTTGTCTTTCCTCTAATCCCAAGCCATTCATGACACCATGCAGTCGTATTATGAGTATATATTATATAATCTATAAATAGATAACGTACAGACTAACAGTGAGACAGATCGCCATGCAGGTCATCACTAGATCTGTAAAGAATGAAGGTTTCCCAGCCCAAGCCACAGGGCTCAAGTTAGAGTCAATGGACTATAGTGGTTTATTCAGCAAGCCTTATAAGGCACTGTTACCACACACGTGTAGCATGGGCCAAATATTACGGGCAGTGTGACTTTGATAACACTTCTTGAGGTAAATATGTGTTTGTTAAAGAAATACTGCTGGTGAACAAAGGGTCCAGGGACATGATGGACCCAAAATTTTCAATGCACTGCCCAGGGAGATTAAACGTAAAGAAATGCCCAGTGGACAAGTTCAAAGGAAGCCGCAACACTTTCCTGAGGGCAGTGCCAGGTGAGCCGCCAGTGCCCGGCCACACTGGGAATGGCCGGGCACCAACAAACTCAACACCAGACCAAGTGGCCCCCAGCCAATTTTGGTTGAGAGGAGTTCTTGCCTGGTTGGGCTCCCACTGGGGGTGCCCCATATGGCTAGCACACCAGTCTTTATAAACCACTGCCAGAAACATTGTTTATGAACAAAGAAAAGACTGGAAAGTTTGCTATGATCCTAAGTACAAAGCAATAAGATGACAAGATTGGCAACCAATTAACAGTAGTCAAACAGAGCAGCACCAGGAAATCCTGGAGTCCACTTTTTAAAGCACCAAGGTTGGGTTCTTCTGCCAAACGAGTAGGAAGGGCATTCCAAAGTGAAACACACGGACATAAAAGAATCTACGTCTGGCTTCACAGGAGCTTTGGGGAACAAATATCTTGCAACAGTGTCCTCTTGTACCCATGTTAGGAGCCATAGTAAATACATGCATCAGAAAGAGATATAGCAGACACACCATTAAAAATCTTCTAGCATGTAATAAGATCAGCACGCAAGAGTCTTCCCTTGACTGAAAAGAGATCAAGAAACTTCAGCCGCTGTTCGTAAGAGACATCGTCAAGACCCGAGATTTGTTTAGTCCACCTTCGTTGAACAGATTCCAGGAGTGACAAGTCAGCGACATAGCCTGTGTTCCAAACTGATGATCCACACTCCAGGGGGCGTATGTGAGTGGTGAGAAACTTAGTTATAAAACCTGCCGACCGACAGAAGGTAGATTTCAGCAGGTTGTTAGACAGTCCTGCAGCCTTGCTAACTATTGATCGAATATGATTATGGAACCTAAATGTTGGGTCTATGGTAATACCTAATTCAACGGCTTCTGAACTGAAACTAATAAGTTTTCCTTTGACTGAAAATAGGCCTAGATCATGTACAGATTAGATTACGCTGATGATTCCACTCTGCATTATTCAACTTCTTTCAACAGAAGACCCTCTCAACAGGAATTACATAACTCCTGGCTAGAGGCTGCAGAAAGCTTAACCTCAGACCTTACTATCATTTCCGATTGGGGCAGAAGGAACCTTGTGTCCTTCAATGCCTCAAAAACCCAATTTCTCCACCTATCAACTCGACACAATCTTCCAAACACCTATCCCCTATTCTTCGACAACACTCAGCTGTCATCATCTTCAACACTAAACATCCTCGGTCTATCCTTAATTCAAAATCTTAACTGGAAACTTCACATCTCCTCTCTCACTAAATCAGCTTCCTTGAGGTTGGGCGTTCTGTATCGTCTCCGCCAGTTCTTATCCCCCGCACAGTTGCTATCCATATACAGGGGGTTTGTCCACCCTCGCATGGAGTGTGCATCTCACGTGTGGGGGGGCTCCACTCACACAGCTCTCTTGGAGAGAGTGGAGTCTCAGGCTCTTCGTCTCATCAGCTCTCCTCCTCTTACTGATTGTCTTCTACCTCTTAATTTCCGCCGCAATGTTGCCTCTTTCTTTCTTCTATCGATATTTTCACGCTGACTGCTCTTCTGAACTTGCTAACTGCATGCCTCCCCCCCCTCCCGCCGCCCCGCCGCACACAACTTTCTACTCATGCTCATCCCTATACTGTCCAAACCCCTTATGCAAGAGTTAATCAGCATCTTCACTCTTTCATCCCTCATGCTGGTAAACTCTGGAACAATCTTCCTTCATCTGTATTTCCTCCTGCCTACGACTTGAACTCTTTCAGGAGAAGGGTATCTGGTCACTCCCGAAATTGACCTCACTTTCGACCACCTATTTGGATTATTTTTGGTAGCAGCTAGTAGAGGGCTTTTTTTGATCATTGTTTACAATTATTGTACCCTTAAGCTGTCTCCTTTCTTGTAAAAAAAAAAAGTCGGAGATTTGTACCTATAGACATAATCTGAGTTTTGTCAGCACTGATTCCCAGATCCCACGAGTCTGCATCTGCAATTAGAGTATATTTGTCTCTTTGTACTACACGTATGTCCTGTAATACTGAGGATGGATTACTGGGTATGATCAATAAGTATAATTTTAAATCATCAACAAATAATTTGACGTTTGATAGTAGAGTAGAGGCGATGTAATTTATATATATATATATATATATATATATATATATATATATATATATATATATATATATATATATATATATATATATATATATATATATATATATATATATATATATATATATATATATATATATATATATATATATATATATATATATATATATATATATAAGGAGTACCTAAAACAAAACCTTGGGGTACTCCACTTGCCACAGGGAACAGGGAACTATGCTGTCTGCCCACAACTACTTCCATAGTTATGTTTGTCCAAAATGTTTTGATCGTTGAGAGGACTGAGCCATCAACACCGATCCCACATAATTTGATGAGCAATATCTGGTGATTTACTGTATCAAAAGGTTTTGAAAAGTAAAGAGAATTAAGTCCATCATGTTGCCCTTGTCTATCCAATTTGTAACATTATTATAAGTAATAACTGGTCCTCCACAGACCTCCCTGGACAGAAACCAAACTGGGAATCACTGAGTACGGAATTGGATTCTAGATAACCTTTCGGTCTAATTACAATAATTTTATCTAGGGCTTTACAGCTGACAGATGTAAGACTTATTGGTCTATAGTTTAGAGAGTCGCTTCTTTTCCCTTTCTTAAGATCGGCACACATAAGGACTTTTCCAGAGTTGACTGATAATAAGAATATTTTGTATCGCTGAGTGGGGATTGAGATTCCCTAGAACACTGGCAACATCGTTAACTGAAAACTGTATCTGATGAAAGGAGCCGCACGTCTTAAGGTTGATGTGGAGACTGGAGACGACCCGAAGGGTTGGTATACACTGAGACAGAAGTAGCACCTAGCATCTGGGGCGTCTCTTTTGGGTCACTTATTAGGTTTTCCATGCTACCCAGGGGACCAACGGAGGGACAGCCAATGTTTTTTTTCACGTATGTAAGAATGAAATAATTTTGGCTTCACTGCGTAATTGTTGAGTATGTCCTCTCCATAAGTCATCTGTCTCTGGATGGCATAATTCCAATATTAAAAGTTAATGTTAAGGAATGTCCTCAGTGCATCTGTCGCAGCAACATAACACCTGAAATGTAGCATCCTCATCTGCTTGTAGAGGGACCAACAGTGGAAAATAGCAAAAGGGCATAAAAAACCAAAATCAGGGAAAGAAAAGGACATAAAAACACTTAAGTTCAGGGTCAAGTGTATAAGTGCGCACTGTGAAGTAAATAAGGGCCGCTTTCACAGTCACTGTTTGTTTTGATCGTTACCAATGGCGGCGATCGACGCTATAGTTCTCCACGTGAAATTGGTCTATGGGGGTAGTGGTGGCTGCAGAGAAAGCGACAGGTGTTGAGAGTGTATGGCAAGGTGCGGGGCGAGGCTAACCCCGCAGCCACCACGAGGTGCCTTTGTAAAGGCAATACCTCCGACACCATCACATCACTACCCATCGGCCAGTTTCACTTGGAAATACTAGAGCGGCGATCCCCGCGACTGATAACGATCAATTCAAACAAAATGACGGTGAAAGCGGCCCTAAGTGCATGTTGTGAAGTATAAAAGTGTGGAAAAAGAGGACCTAAAAAGCGATACAAAGTATGACAGGTCAAAAGAAGAAGAAGGTCCACTATACACTGGCTGGTGTTGCGAGAAGAAGGAGGAGGAGGAGGACGGGGGGAGAGGAGGAGAAGAAGGAGGAGGAGGAGGAGGACGGGGGGAGAGGAGGAGAAGAAGGAGGAGGAGGAGGAGGACGGGGGGAGAGGAGGAGAAGAAGGAGGAGGAGGAGGAGGACGGGGGGAGAGGAGGAGAAGAAGGAGGAGGAGGAGGAGGACGGGGGGAGAGGAGGAGAAGAAGGAGGAGGAGGAGGACGGGGGGAGAGGAGGAGAAGAAGGAGGAGGAGGAGGAGGACGTGGGGAGGGAGGAGAAGAAGGAGGAGGAGGAGGAGGACGGGGGGAGAGGAGGAGAAGGAGGAGGAGGAGGAGGAGGACGGGGGGAGAGGAGGAGAAGAAGGAGGAGGAGGAGGAGGACGGGGGGAAAGGAGGAGGAGAAGGAGGAGGAGGAGGAGGACGGGGGGAGAGGAGGAGAAGAAGGAGGAGGAGGAGGAGGAGGACGGGGGGAGAGGAGGAGAAGAAGGAGGAGGAGGGGGAGGACGGGGGGAGAGGAGGAGAAGAAGGAGGAGGAGGAGGAGGACGGGGGGAGAGGAGGAGAAGAAGGAGGAGGAGGCTAGGGAAAACGAGGAGAGGAGTAAAAGTTGAAGTGAAATAAGAAGGAAGAATACGAAGAGGAGGAGGAGGAGGAGGAGGAGGTGGAATACGAGGTGGAGGAGGAGGGAACAGAGCAGATATTCTTGGTTATTAAATTTTGCATAAAAATGTGAGTGCATGTGTGTGTGTGTGTGTGTGTGTGTGTGTGTGTGTGTGTGTGTGTGTGTGTCTGTCTGCCTGTCTGTCTGTCTGTCTCTGTCTGTCTGTCTGTCTCTGTCTGTCTGTCTGTCTCTCTGTCTGTCTCTCTCCTTCCTCATTTTTCTCCTCCTCTTCTTCTCCATCCTCCTCCTCCTCCTCCTCCTCCTCCTGAGAACTGAAACAAGAAAATGAGAAAGACAAAAATAGAAACAATGCATTCTTCCCCTGAGAGAGAGAGAGAGAGAGAGAGAGAGAGAGAGAGAGAGAGAGAGAGAGAGAGATAAAGGCCTATTTCTTTGCTTATTTATTTGTTTGTTTGTAGTTTATTTTCCGTGTGTGTGTGTGTGTGTGTGTGTGTGTGTGTGTGTGTGTGTGTGTGTGTGTGTGTGTGTGTGCGCGCAGGCAGGGTAAAGTGAGGCTGGGACGTATGCTGTGTGTTTTCCTCTTTAACACACACACACACACATACACACACACAGACGCTCACACATAAGTCTTTCTCCCTCCCCCTCCCCCTCCCCCATTCTCTCTCTCTCTCGACCTTGTTATAACGACCCAAGATAACCTTGTCAGTAGTGTCACGGTAGGAGAACATCTCGGTTCTTGCGATCATAAATTAGTGCGCGTCGACATTAAAGCTCAATCATCAGTGACTGAAAATAAAGTAAAGGTGCCCAATTTCAAAAGAGCTAACTTCGTAGAAATCCGACAAAAACTAACAGAAATACAACTATCAGATGACGGCAACGTAGAGGAAGCCTGGCTAAGCCTTAAAAATCACTTACTCACTCAGCAGAACACATTCGTCCCCTTGTGCGAGAAGCGAATTAACACTAATAAAAGCCCACCGTGGTTTAATAGCGAAATTAAACAATCAGTCAATGAGAAAATTGTTTTACAGGTTAAAGAAAGAACAAAGCACGCCCGAAAACATTAGACTTTATAATGATGCCAGGCGACGAGTAAAAAGACTAGTAGGTCAGGCAAAGCGTAGATACGAAGAAAATATTGCAGCCAACTGTAAAAATAATCCGAAATCTTTCTTCAGTTACATAAACAACAGAAAGGCGATCAAAAGTGGTATTGGACCTTTAATAAACAGCGACGGTGCACTAGTGACTGACAGCCAACACATTGCAAACCTCTTAAACAATTAGTTTTCCTCGGTGTTTAATACTAACAGTCTTCCTCTCGCTACCACCAACACCAGTACTATTGTAAATCTCGAGCATGCATTGCCTAATTTTGAAATAACAACCGATGAAGTCCTTAAAGCTCTCCATTCACTTCAAACAAATAAAAGTCCTGGACCTGACAAAGTATATCCAACTCTGCTGAAAGAAACAAAGAGCGAAATACTCTCCTCCCTCACAACCGTATTCAATATGTCCTTGCGACAAGGCATCGTCCCTTCAGATTGGAAAAAGGCTAACGTGACACCGATTTTCAAGAAAGGAGACAAAAAAGTACCAGGTAATTACAGGCCCATTAGTCTAACTTCGGTTGTAGGTAAGCTACTTGAGGGCATAATTAGAGACAAAATTGTGAATTACCTTGAAAGCCACTCATTGATTGGGGACTCACAACATGGCTTCCGAAACAAAAGATCCTGCCTATCAAACCTATTAACCTTTTATAACGACCTCTTCACTGTTTATGACGTATCAAATCACTGGACGTAGTCTATCTTGATTTCCAGAAAGCGTTTGATAAAGTCCCGCATCATAAATTACTTTACAAATTAAAGCAAATAGGTATTGACGGTCAAGTAAACCAATGGATCGCGAATTGGTTGAGCAACAGACAACAAAGAGTAGTGATTGACGGATTTAACTCAGAGTGGGCGCCTGTCACTAGTGGCGTCCCTCAGGGCTCGGTCCTTGGCCCAGTGCTCTTCATTATTTACATCAACGACGTGGATGTTGGACTCAATAACCGCATTAGTAAATTTGCAGACGACACAAAGATTGGCAACTCGGTTCTCACGGACGAAGACAGGCAAAGCCTCCAAGAGGATTTGCACAAAAATTCAGCTTGGTCGGATAGATGGGAGATGCCCTTTAACGTAGACAAGTGCCAGGTCCTTCAAGTTGGAACGAGGAATAAGAAGTTCGAATACGAAATGCGCGGCGTTAAACTCAAAAGCGTTCAATGCGTCAAAGACTTGGGGGTCAAAATCGCGTCAAACCTCAAATTCTCACAGCAATGCATCGATGCAGCAAATAAAGCGAACAGAATGATGGGCTTCATTAAAAGAAACTTTGTATTCAAGAATAAAGATGTAATACTCCCGCTCTACAACAGTTTAGTCAGACCCCACTTGGAATATGTGGTACAGTTTTGGTCTCCCCACCATGCAAAGGATATTGCTAAATTAGAAGGTGTTCAGCGTCGGGCAACGAAAATGATCCCCTCCTTGCGCAACAAATCCTACGAAGAAAGGCTTTCTACCCTTAACATGTTCTCTCTTGAGAAACGTCGCCTCCGAGGAAAACTGATCGAATGTTTTAAAATACTTAATGGTTTCACGAATGTAGACAGATCAACATTGTTTATGATCGATGACACTTTGCGCACGAGGAACAATGGCGTAAAACTCAGATGTAGACAAGTAAATTCAGACTGCACCAAATTTTACTTCACCAACGTTGTAGTGCGAGAATGGAATAAGCTTCCACCGTCAGTGGTCCAGTGTAACACGATTGACTCCTTCAAAAATAAGCTCGACCGTCACTTCCTTCAACTTAATATCAACTAGAGTAGAAATGCAACGTTTTGGAGTCTTCTGATTAATGTAAAATCACTTAGGTTTAAGGACAGACCACCAAGTCTGGACCATGGGGTCTGTGTGGTCTGATTTTCTATGTTAATCTATGTAAATCTCTCTCTCTCTCTCTCTCTCTCTCTCTCTCTCTCTCTCTCTCTCTCTCTCTCTCTCTCTCTCTCTCTCTCTCTCTCTCTCTCTCTCTCTCTCTCTCTCTCTCTCTCTCTCTCTCACCAATAACGCCATTTTTCCCTCCTTTCCTCCATACTTCATCTCATACAGACTTTCCTTTTCCTCCGTCCGAAGCCTTAATTAGGAAGGTAATATTTAGGTCTGAGCGGCTTCCAGGTGAGGAGGAGGAGGAGGAGGAGGAGGAGGAGGAGGAGGAGGAGGAGGAAGGGAGGGAGGAGTATATAAAAGGTGGAGAGGGGGAGGAGAGGAGGTAGAAGAGTAGTGGAAGTAGTGGATAGATAATTATGTAAGAGTGAAAAATTAAAGGAAATTATGGGTGCTTGGAGAGAGATAGGGAAAGGAGGAGAGGGAAAATGAGAAGAGAGGAGTATTAAAGTGATGGGTGGAAGAGAATGGGAGGGAGATGATAGATGTGGAATGAAGGGAGAATATGCGGAGAACTTAAAGGGAAGAGGAGGAAAGGGGAGAAAGATAAAAAAAGATGAAGAGGGAGAAAAAGGGAAAAGAGTATCAGGGTGTGTTTTGGGCAAGAGAAAGGGAGAGTGGACAGACGAGGATAAAATAGGGAAAAGAGAGAGAAATTAAAGACTTCGGGGTGAGGAAAGGGAAGGAAGGAAGGGGGAAAACATGGGAGAGGAATATTATGGGGTTATGGGTGAGAGAGAAGAGGAGGGAGCGGATGACTGTGAATAGAAGAGGGAAAAAAATGAAAGGAATTTAAAGGTAAGGGAAAAAAAAGAGAGGAAAGGGGTGAAGGGGGAGGAGGAGGATGTAGTGTGCTGGCTTAAGGTCAACCCTGGGCCATACCGTTACCGGGCGGACAAAAGCACCAAATTTGGCATATGTCTTCTCTACCATATGAAGAATAATTCTGGAAGGGGTGCCCAAAAATTCAGGTCATCCAAGGGTGCTAAATTCAAGATGGTGTCCAAGATGGCCGCCGGAACCTATTTCATCCACAGATCGGCTAGTTATGATGCAAATTTCTAGTGTTTCACGCTTTTGCAAGCGTGAAGGCATCCTCTGTGTAGTCACGTTTTTTCAGGGCATCTCTAAGCATGCTTCTCATCCCACTTTCAAATACAACAATGACATTTCGTCCATCAGACTGTGCCTGAGCTTCTGGAAATCTCTTCAAAAGTTGTTCTTTCAGCCTTGTTTTGTTGATGGCTTTGTGAATTCCCAAACTTCCCAAGTGCCCTACGTACATACTGTTATGCCGGACGTGTTACTTGGGTTCCGTGTCGCCGTCAGGAGACTCCGTGGGAGGGAGATATGTAAACACTTTGCACAGTTTCTGTAGTTTAATGTTCTTCCTTAGTAGTACACTTCACTCTGACTCTTCACTTACCACTAGCTTACTATCACTGGGACTGGGCCTCCCTCGCCCTCTTCTCCTATATATATCCAGAACAGTACAGTCTAGAATATTACAGTATACTTTAGATCATACAAGAACATGTAGCAAAAATATATGCGAGTTGGCAACACTTCCCGCCTGGCGCCTGGCCGCGGACGGCTCGCCTTGCTCCCCGCCCCTTTGCTCGTTTCTCCGGGAGCCTTCTAGAGGCCTATGGTCGCCGGGGGAAGCTTCCAGCACAACACTATCCCCCCCTCTTAATTGTGATCGTCCCGATCACACACTTAACTATGTACAAACATAAGAGAATTAATCAAAAACATAATAATCGTCGTATCGCTGTGGACGCCTGCGTTGTCTCTGTCTTCTGTTCGTTGCCTCCTGCGCGTCTGTCTCCTGGTGCGCCTCGTCGTCGTCCGCTTCTTGGGGTGTCCCTGGAACATCTGCCGAAGCCGGGAGGTTATCTCCCTCGGCTGAAAGGGCCAGGAGGCCTACGTCGTCGTCGACCTCCTCTCGGTCCTGGACGTCCCTTGCGTTTTCGTCGGCTGCTGGGTGTCTGTAATTGTTCCAGGTGTAGTTTCCGGGACCGTGGTACCTCCATAGGCGGTTGACGTGGACAACTTTCGGCTTGGTCTTTTCCGTTCTCCGGATTCGGTAAGTCACGTCGGAGAGGCGTTCTAGCACAGTGTAAGGGCCTTCCCAGGGGCTCTGTAACTTCGGAGACTGTCCTTTCTTCCTCTGCGGGTTGTAAAGCCAGACTCGGTCTCCTTCCTTGAAGTCAACGTGGCTTGCCCTCATATTGTAACCGCGCTTCATGGCCTCCCCGGAGAACTTCAAGGCACCTCGGACTTGATGGTGCACCTCTTCCAGCCGTTCCTCTAGTTGACGGGGAAAACTGGAGGCGTCCTTTGGAAGGCTTTCCCCAGGAGGCCTTCCTGTCAGTAGGTCCACCGGCAATCGCAGCTCACGTCCAAACATCAGTTTTGCCGGTGAATACCCCGTAGTCTCGTGGGCGGCAGACCTGTAGGCCATGAGAAGCGCAGGCAGCTTCTGATCCCATGAAGACTGATCATTGTTGCACTGCTTGGCCAACTCCTGGCCCAACGTCCAATTAAACCTCTCCACCATTCCATCTGACTGTGGGTGCAGAGGGGTGGTCCGGGTCTTCTTGATACCCAGAAGCTTGCAGCACTCAGCAAGGACTGTTGACTCAAAATTCCTTCCCTGGTCGGAATGGAGCTCGTTAGGCACACCGAAGCGACAGAAGAACTCCTCCACCAAAACCTTGGCGATGGTAGTGGCTTCCTGGTCAGGGATGGCGTAGGCTTCCGGCCACTTGGTGAAGTAATCCATTGTGACGCAGATGTACCTATTTCCGTTCGTCGTCAGAGGCAAGGGTCCTGCTATATCCACTGCCACCCGTTCCATGGGGGCTCCAACCTGGTATAGTTGCAGTGGGGCACGGTGGCGCTTCTTGGGGCCCTTCTTTGCACAGCACACCTCACACGCGTGACACCATTCTTCCACGTCCTTCCTCATGCCAACCCAGTAGAACCTTTGGCGCAGGCGACTCAGTGTCTTCTTTACCCCTAGGTGTCCGCTGGTGATGCTGTCGTGCATTTCTTTCAAGACGCCTTCCGGGACTTCACAGGTAACACCGTGGACCAGTAGTGGTCAAGACCATCATGAGAGACCCAGCGTCGCTGCAACACCCCGTCGTCTATCCGAAGAGTGTCCCACTGAGTCCAGTAATTCTTGGTGGTAGGGCTTTCTCTCGAGATTACTTCCCACCCAGGTCGCGTTGACGACTGACTCAGCCACTCCATAATTGGTCTCAGATCTCGGTCCTCACGATGCAGTTTTCCCAAGTCTTCCCATGGCACCTCCGCTGTCTGTTCCACTGTAGTGCGGCGGCACATATTCTGGACGCTTTCCCTCTGGAGGCAATGTTGACACTCAGGTAGGCAGGGGCGCCGGCTCAAGCTGTCCGCGTTACCGTGTGTTAGTCCAGATCGGTGCACAATAGTATAGTGATGCTGCTCTAGTTTACCTATCCAGCGAGCAAGCTGGCCCTCAGGGTTTTGCAGTGACTTCAGCCACCGCAATGCAGCGTGATCCGTGCGGATGGTGAAAGTTGCACCGTACAGGTAAGCATGGAAAAAGTCAAGGCTCTTGACTACTGCCAGGAGTTCTTTCCGGGTCACGCAATAGTTTTTCTCGGCTGGAGTGAGCTTCTTGCTGAAGTAGGCCACAACCCGCTCCATGTCGGCACATGCCTGGGACAGCACTCCACCAATCCCCTCATCACTGGCATCACAATCCAGTATAAAAGGCTTAGAGGGGTCTGGGTAGGTGAGTACGGGCGAGCTGATGAGGGCCTCCTTGAGCTTCTCAAAGGCAACCTGAGTTTCCGCTGTCCACTCAAACTTGCGCCCCTTCTTCGTCAGGAGGTGCAGTGGTGCAGCAATCGTGTGAAGCCTTTCACAAACCTGCGGTAGTATGAGCACAACCCGAGGAAGCTCCGCAGCTCCTTCACGTTGGTGGGTGTCGGCCAGTCCCTTACCGCAGCCACCTTCTCAGGATCAGTGCGTACTCCAGCCTCGCTCACGATGTGTCCCAAGTATTGGACCTCCTTTTGGAACAGACAGCATTTCTTCGGGCTGAGCTTAAGGTGTGCAGCTCTAAACCGGGCGAAAACCTCTGATAGCCTTTTCATCTCCTGCTCGAAGGTCTGGCCAAAGACAATCACGTCGTCGAGGTAGATGAGTGCCGTCTTCCAGTGAAGTCCCTCCAGCACCCTCTCCATCAGCCGCTCGAACGTGGCCGGCGCGTTGCACAGGCCAAAGGGCATGACCTTAAACTGCCACAGGCCTTGACCGTAGGAGAAGGCTGTTTTCTCTTTGTCCTGCTCCGCCATTTTGACTTGGTGATACCCAGACTTCATATCCAGTGTTGAAAACCACTTGGAGCCCACCAAGGCGTCGAGCGTGTCGTCGATCCGTGGGAGTGGGTATGAATCCTTGATGGTGAGATCGTTGAGGGCTCGGTAGTCCACGCAGCACCTGAGGGAACCGTCCTTTTTCCTGACGAGCACTACAGCAGACGCCCACGGGCTGCTGGACCGCTCGATTAACCCCTGTTGCCGGAGATCATCCATTACCTCATCCATCTCCTTGCGACGGGCTGGTGCCATCCTTCGAGGAGCTTGCTTCACTGGGCGGTGGCTACCTGTGTCGATGTGGTGCTCTACCAGGTCCGTACACCCCAAGTCCAGGTCTCCTGTGGAAAACACATCTGCATTTCTCACGAGAAGCTCCCTGAGCTGTTCCACTTGGGGTTCCTCTAGACACTTGGAGCTCCTGTCAAACAGATCGCGCAGGTAGTCAGGCAGCTCCTCCTGGGGCTTCGTCAGGGTTCTCCTGCAGACACAGGTTCTTGGTTTCTGGTCGATCTCTTGGCACAATCCCACCATGGTCCCTTGTTTTATTTTCTTTGGGCTGAAGGAGACATTGGCCACGACGACAGGCACTTCCGCTGCAGCAGGGTCTACCAAAGTACTTCCTACAATCACCCCGTTTTCTACCGGGCATCGACTTCCACTCTCTACCACACACAGGCTAGCCGGGGGGGCACCCGTAATTTGACAGGGTAACAGCATCTCCGACCTCGGAGGAATAATGGTGGTGCGCTTGACCGTCACTGGCAGGTCTTCCTTGTTCACAGTCGTCAGTGGCACCCTCCTTCCTCCTACAGTCAGCTGCTTAGCGCGGAAGTCCAGCTCGCACCTGTGGGAGACAAGATAATCCATACCTAGGATGCAGGGGTCATCCATGTCGGCCACGTACACAGAGAGGAACTCTTCCTTTCCTCCGAGCTCAAACTTCACATCCACTGGGTCTCTGAGCTCTGCGTAGTGTCCTGTGACTCCGCACAGTCGATGCGGCGTCTTAGGAAGCCGACGATGACTCAGCACGTCAGGCCGCACCAATGTGCGTTCTGAGCCTGTGTCGACGACCACAGGCCACAACACTCCGTCAACCTTGCCCTCCACTTGGCAGCTTGTCATGGTGGTTCTCCTGCACACTGATATCTTCGAGGCATGTTCAGGACAGACTGGTCGTTGCCCCAATGAAACAGTCCTTCTTAGTTTCCCGAGTGGTGGTCCCTCGTTGGGGACACATTTTTCCGACACTCATTCTTCCAGTGCCCCTTTTCTCCACAGGTCCAGCACTTGGGGCTTCTTCTTAGCGCCACCTTCATATTCCTTCTTCCTCTTATAGCATTCGTTCTCCTTGTGCCCAACCTTCTCGCAGTACCAGCACGTTCCTTGGAACCTGTCTGTGTCGCTGACAGCGCCCTTTCGTGCCCTAAAGCCAGAAGTCGAGTCGTCCCTGAAGCTTGATAAGCTAGACCTAACAAAGGACTCAAACTCCATGGCACGTGCCAGAGCTTCCTGCATTGATGTTGGCTTAGCTTGGTTCACTTGTATCTTCAGCTGAGGGCTGTCCAGGGCATCGATGAATTGATCACGCAGCAAAACCGTCAGCAGGTCAGGGGTGGCACCTGGGTATGCCTTGTGCGCCATGCTCTCAAGGTCCTGAGCGAGTTCCTGAAGAGACTCGCCGCGCCTCCTGTTGCGGGTTCTGAACCTAACCCTGAAGAGCTCGTTCTGGTGCTTGGTCCCATATCGTTGCTCCAGCGCCTGTGCCAGCCCGCTGTAGCTGCCCTTTGTCGCATTGTCGAGCTGAGCAAGGACCTCCAGCGCCGCCCCTTTCAGGCTAGTGGCCAGCTGTACCGCGCACTCTTGGTCATCCCATCCGTTCCGAGCTGCCAACAGCTCAAACTGAGCTCGGTAAGCCTCCCAGGAGACCTTGCCATCAAACTCCTGAGGCTTCTTTCTAACAGGCGAACCCAGCAGACCCATGGGGCTGGCGGAACTTCTTGGGGATAAACTCAGGCGAAACAGGGCTCAAACTACCCCGGACTTGCGTAGGGGAAGCATCTTGGGTACAACTAGCCCCTGCAGGCACTGGCTGTCCGTTTCCAGCCAAGCAGTCTTCAAGGGCCTTCACTCTGTCACTTACAGCTAAGATTTATTTTTGTGTCTTCACACGTACCACCTCCATCTCTAGTTGAAGATTTGTGTGTTCTTTCTCCACTTCTATCAGGCGTTGTCCCAAGTTCGTGGTCACATCAGTCATTTCTCTTCGCACTGATTCACTTCCATCTTGTACTGCTTTTAGCTGTAGCTGTAATCCCGTGAAGCGATCTTCTAGCTGTTCTTTGAGTTCTTGGAGTGTTCCTTCTTGTTGTTGCTGTGCTCTTTCTTGTTGTTCTTTGAGTTCTTGGAGTGTTCCTTCTTGTTGTTGCTGTGCTCTTTCTTGTTGTTCTTTGAGTTCTTGGTGTGCTTTTTCTTGTTGTTCCTTGAGTTCTTGGAGTGCTCTTTCTTGTTTCTCCCCCTGTAGTCTCAAGGCTTCCAAAAGTTCAGTCAACATGTCGTCCCTCTGGGCAGCTTGGGAACGAGTCTCCATGGCGAAAAACAAATGCCTACACTCCTGACACCAGTGTTATGCCGGACGTGTTACTTGGGTTCCGTGTCGCCGTCAGGAGACTCCGTGGGAGGGAGATATGTAAACACTTTGCACAGTTTCTGTAGTTTAATGTTCTTCCTTAGTAGTACACTTCACTCTGACTCTTCACTTACCACTAGCTTACTATCACTGGGACTGGGCCTCTCTCGCCCTCTTCTCCTATATATATCCAGAACAGTACAGTCTAGAATATTACAGTATACTTTAGATCATACAAGAACATGTAGCAAAAATATATGCGAGTTGGCAACACTTCCCGCCTGGCGCCTGGCCGCGGACGGCTCGCCTTGCTCCCCGCCCCTTTGCTCGTTTCTCCGGGAGCCTTCTAGAGGCCTATGGTCGCCGGGGGAAGCTTCCAGCACAACAATACTGTGCAATTCAGAAAGTTTGAAAAGGAGAGTGCCATTGTCAACACACTTTTCAATATAGTTGACAAGTTCAATGAATGCAACACCTTCTTTCATCTTTTCACTTATGTTTTCTTCTTGAGGATTACATTTTCTCACATGTGCTCTGTACCTGTTGCGGAGAGAAGTCAAACACTTCAAGTGATACTTAGCCTCAATGGCAATAAGATCTCCACTGGCCATCCGCGACAGAAGTTCAGTGTCCTGCAGTTCAGTGACCATGGTCCGAACATTAGAATCAGCATCAAAGGTGCAGAAACTGTGTAGTTGTTCAGTTTCATTTCCCTTTGTGCAGAACAAGCAAACTTGTTTGTCTAGAGATGCTCGCTTGCATACTCTCTGGGGGACTTCTACAGAGGCTGTTTCTTTTCGTTTCTTGGCTTTGCTGAGCTTGGAACTGGCAAATTTCAGATGACAAGCTTTGTGCCATGATGCTTTGTTTTCAATGAGAACTTCAGCGCTTATGTCACTTTCAAATAGTAGTTTCTCCTGTAATGCATCTAGTGTGCGAAACTCCTCCACAGTGCTCAAAAAGGTTTCATAGGTTTCCTTTTTCTCAGCAGGAGTTCCCGCTAAACTGTTCATTGGACATTTTAATGGTTTTAGGGTTTCTTCTTGACAAATAATGCACTTGGTCCAATCCATGACACCAACACCACGTGGCCACCACATCTGCAAGCAAAACACAAACAATACAAGCACAAGCTAAAGAACATTTTGTTGATGTGAAAACAAAAATTTCTACAAGAATTCCAGTTGATGATACTTGGCACTGACAGATGCAGCTCTTGTTCCTCCCTAACTATGTCTCTTTCATTTTTGCGTGGCTGTGGTAAAACTGTTGCCCGCAATAATCTGACCCATTGCATCACTGTTGTCGCATTTTCACATGTTTGAAATATACCTGACGTCACCACATGGAAATGATGTATTGTAGGCCTACAATACATTCCGACAACCAGAATCTGGTTGTGTCCAGCGGTCATGTGTGAGATACAAATAGCATCATTATGCAAGAACTCTGCTTTAGGCACTGAGAAATAGGGTTAGACGGGCAGACTTGAGTGACCATCGCTCGGCAGTCTGAGGCATGGAATTGTGTAATTTGTAAATCAAAGTAAGTTATTTAGCAGTGCTATCATATAAGCTTGGTATAATCATTTTTGAAATCCTTGACCATCAAAACCATGAAAAAGAGTTGTTGCACCAACATTACATCACCACAAATGGCTGAAATATGGGCAAAAACGGGTTCTGGCAGCCATCTTGGACGCCATCTTGAATTTCTGAGCTCCCTGAAGCTTGCCATTGGGGCACCCCTTCTAATTTTTTTGAGAAGACCCATAAAAGACCCCATGCAAAATTTCATGCTTTTGTCCAGCCTGTAACGGTGTTTCCCCTAAGCCAGCACACTATGTTGGGTTGAGAAGAGCATGACAACGCCGCGGTGGCCAAGTGTTGTACAAATTTCTTTGTATTCACTCCCAGATAGAGAATCAATCATAAAAAACATATCTGTTTTTATACTAGAGTGAGTGAAGAGAGAGACACGGGAGAGAGAGAGAGAGAGAAGGTGTGAGAGGCACGGTACGCGAGGTCAGTTGGAGACATAGCACCAGTGTCTAGCGGGCTGTCTACGTCAGAGCCGCCACTTAAGATTTGCCGGACTTTAGCTAGTATCGGAATAATGGATTTATATCGGTTATCGGTTATCGCTTATATTTGTGTCTGCAGTTAACGAATATCGGTTATCACCGATAAGGTTTTCCATTATCAGTTATCGGGTATCGAATAAGGTTAATTTTCTGTTATCGTGCCCATCTATGGTCGTCACTACCGTCAGCATTAATACTTGCTGCGGCAGAGGCACTGGAAACAATCTTATGAGCGTTGGTCTTACTATTGGAGCTCCCGCCCCCCGGCCTCCTCGACCACCACGTCCTCGGGCCATATGTTCCCACTGGACGGACGTCCTTGGTGCAGTACGAGACGAATAACAAGTCCCCACGTTGTATCGTACAAACAACCCTTTGAGCAGAACCAGCAGCCGGAAATGATAGAAAAAAAATATTACTGGTACTGAACAAGCAAACGCAAACTGTAACGGAAACGAGACAGGAATGTCACGGGATTGTGCTCCCGCTGCAAGGGCGCCAACCCACGTACATCATCGTCATCATCTGCAGGGAAGGTAAACACAGCACGGGGCGCCGCTCTGCAACACGGAAGCTGAGGATCACCAGCGGCTGTCAGGCGGCAGGGAGAGTAGTGCAGTATGCTTAGTGTAGAGGAGAGTAGTGCCAGAGGAAGAAGTGAGTATGTGTTCACGGGTTTATCTTTCTCAGTTGGTAAATGTGCCAGAACGAACTGTTGTAGGAATCTCCTTGATGCTCCTGTTCCTCTACCATACTGTATAGGAAACCAAGCCATTCAAGATGTACGAGATAACTATAAATATCTTGGGGTCAGGGGGAATTCCTCCGACAGGTTTCACTTGCATGTGAGAGAAATCACTGGCAAGGCTGGAGGCATTGGTTACTGTATTTTAAAGGGTACCCTTTGCTGATTTCATGAAGGCAGTTTTCATCTCTCATATTCACCCTATCTTGGACTTTGCCTCTGTGGTTTGGTTCACTGTTTATACAGGTGACATGACCCAGGCTTTTAGAAAATGTTCAGAGGAGATGGACCAAGAAAATTGCCGGTTTCCACGATCTACCATATAGTGAACGTCTCGCTCGATTGAGTCTTGACTCAATCGAGTCAAGACTCAACATTCTGAAAGGGTTTTGTCCTAATCTAGGTCACCTCTTTGCTAAAAATCACAACAGACAAGCTTTTTGTGCCTCGTTACAACACTGATGTTCGAGCTCATGTCTTCTCAGTGCGGGTCATTAGCATTTGGAATAATTTACCAGAATCAGTTGTCTTGGTGAATTCTATTAATGCTTTTAAACAGCATCTCGACACTTCTTTTGGTCAAATTTTGTGTGATTTTCATTGACTTTGGGTTGTTGAGTATGACTTTGAATTGTAAAATTGTGTCCTGTGCTGTGCTGTGTCTCCACTCGGGATTGCCAACCTGACTGCATTGTCTTGCCACTTGCTCAAGAGTGTTATGGCAGTGGTTTGTGTGGTCTTGGTGATGCCACATTAGCCAACCATCAGATCATCTAAAGGACAATCTACTTGCTGTCTTGGTTGTAGGCGTCACCTGATTCTAGATGGAGTTCTCCCCATCTAGGTAAGAAATGTAGGTAAGAAACCACAATAATGAAACCACCTCCAGAACATTGCCCTGGGCTACACCACTCATAACATCTGTCCAGTCAAAAACTACACCATTCTTCTATACTCAGTAAGGTCATTAATATATATATATATATATATATATATATATATATATATATATATATATATATATATATATATATATATATATATATATATATATATATATATATATATATATATATATATATATATATATATACACACACACACACACATATATATACAATACCATAAGTAATACTGCCTCTAGAACATTACCCTGGGCTGCACCACTCATAACATCTGTCCAGTCAAAAACTGCACTATATTCAGTAAGATCATAAATATATACCACAAATAATGAGACTAAAACATTGCCCTGGGGTACTCCACTTGGCTTTCCCCTCAAAATTGTAACATTCACTTGTACTGTCTGCTTGATAGGTCTCAAATAAAGGAACAAGACTTCAGACAAAAGCCAGATTGGTGAGGATCATTGTGCTGGAACATCATCATCATTTCATAGACGCCTGCTCCTAGGAGCTGCCACCAGGGGACGGCCACGGCAGAAGAGTTTCCAACTGTAACGCATCACAGCAATGCTAGGGATGCTAACACAGGCCTCCCCACAGAGTAGCAGAGGGCAGAGGGCGGCGTGCGGCCCTGCATTGCATCAAATCAGCTGCCCCATCACGGCCATGCCCACGCCCGTCATTCTGGGCCAAGGAGACCCTCGGGTGGCAGGCAGCACAGCAGGGGAGGCAGCAGTGCCAGGCCAGGAGGAATGTAAGGGGAGGAGGAGGAGGTGTATTTGGGATATCTGTTGCCTTGTCTCTCTGTCCCTCCACTTGTATGATCTTCTACAGTATCTCAGCTTCTTTCTAGTTTTCTCATTGCTTTAGCTTTCCTTCTTGTGGTCTGCAGTGTGTGTGGGCTGCTGGAGTGGAAGCTCACAGTGTCAGCCTTCCTCCTTTCTGCCTGATTTGTCTCTCATAATAATAACTGTAATAAGAAGGAAAAGGAGGAGGAAGGGGAGCTCAAGTTGGCTTGTAACACTTTTGCTTCAGCTCTTGGAAATCAAACTAAACTAAACCATTTGTTTTACCACTATATGTTTACTATAAATAGTACATTCAAACCTCTGCAAAGTTGTGGTCAATTACTTGGTGTTCCTCTCACAACCCACGCCACAACTGGGCCACAATATTGCTGATGTGTAGACTGACTGACATCTTGCAGGCTTTTAAGTTTAAATGTTCAAATAATACATGACATTATATCTCATGAAATCTTTATATAACATATGACATAATATAGCACAAGAATTTATGTACGTATATAATGCATGAAATTACGTCTGCAGTTGGCGATGACATTTACCGTCTGGCGAGGAGCAGCCGTGGGTGGTGGCAGCAACTCATCGAGCGGCGTGGAGGAGGAGCCGCCAGGGTGGACCACGCCTACAGCCTGCACGTCACCGCCCGCCATGCACTAAGGGCTGTGGGCGTGCATGACCGCCAACCAAGTAAGGGACATGTTTTAAACGTATCCTATTTTGTGCATATGTCCATTTTCCTTGTCCTTGTATATCATTGTGTGTTCTCATCCTGTCCCTGTGTGCCTGAAGTAAATTCCTTCTGTCCCTGTAAATACTTCTAGTCATAAGAACATTAGGAGTCTGCAGGGACCGCCACTGTGTGTCTCTGTGTCTCCTCACACACACACACACACACACACACACACACACACACACATTGCAATCCATCTGTGTAGATTATGAATACAGAATGATTTAGCTGAAATGAACAATGAAGAATAAAATGTATACAAATATTTGGCCCATGAACAACTGTGCTCAACTGTAAAAAACAAAATAGATGATAAAACTCTGGAAAATATTGAAAAAGTAGGAAATTAACAGCCAGCCTATCTTCCAGCCTCTCATTCTTCTTACCGTTGTCAGAGCAGCGTCCAGCAGGCTTTTTTGTAGATGCATTCACTATTCCTTTTCCTCCTCCTCCTCTCTCTCTTCTCTTCTCTTCCTGTCTCCCTTCTCCTTTCCTTTCCTCCTCTTTCTTCCTTTTCCTCCTCCTCTTTCTTCCTATCCTTCTCTTCCTCCTTTTCTTCCTCTTCAAAGCATATATATTAGGTAAGGAGTTGGAGGAGGAGAGAGAGAAGAAGAAGGAGAAGAAGTAGGAGGGCAGGAAGAAGAAGGAGGAGCAGGATAGGAAGAGAAAGAGATGTAGGAAAGAGGAAGAGGGGAGGTGTTTGTAGTGCGAGCCAGTCCTTCAAAACCATTCTGTCCTAAATGTTGGCCCTGAAACATTGGTGTGTGCTCATTCTCTTTTCCTTGGTGAGAGCAGCGTCCAGCAGGCTTTTTTGTCGCTGCTAATGTGATTTTTGTCCATTAAGCTGCCTCCCTTGCTGTTGAAAGAAGCTTGTAGACTGCACTCTTCCCGCTGTACGTGCATTGTCTCCTATAGTAATGCCTTGATGAATGCTGCTTTCCCATTTCAGAGACTCAGCCCAGAGGAAGAGCCAGGCCAGCACCACCACAGGGACAGAGGACGATGAGGAGAGTGTTCCAACGCTGCTCCAACTCAAGGTTCATAGGCCACACGCTGAGCCTGCCAAGATGTCCTGCCAGGTGGTCGGCCTCCACCCCTACACCTCCCACTGGTTCCTCCTGCTGCCCCACTACAAGGATGTGCCAAGTATGCCCTCCAGCCTGCAGTCCTTGGATGGTGAGTGCAGTAACGTGCCCCATGCCTCACCCACCCTTGCCTTCATGTCACCTGGCAATGCAACTCTGCCTCAGACTCCAGTAATTTATGTTCACCCACCCTGCTGCCAGCATTTGTTGGATATGGAACACACCAATGCTTTTTATTCCCCTTTCTCCTCCTCCTCCTCCTTTAGATAGTCTATTTCAGAGACACCAACACAATAACACGCAGCAACGGTATGAAGTTGAAGGAAACTGATGTAACATTGGTGCGCAAAGTTTTTCAATAATAGAGTCGTCGATCACTGAATAGACTCCCACCGTCAGTAGTTAGCGCACAGAGTATCAATAGCTTCAAGTCTTCATTGGATAAGTACTTCAGGATATAAGATTATACTGACCCTTCTTCGCATGTTTTCAGACAGATTGCAGCAAGACCTCAACCTAAATCCATATTATTCTCCCCCACAACCTAGATTGCAAGTAGCGTAAGTTAACAAAAGAGTAAAGCAACAGTTAATGTCCGCATGACAGATGGAGTGAGGTGTGGGTGCAGAGAGGTGACAGGTTACTGGTGCGTTCCTAGTACCGCCGGTAAAACGAGGATCAAACCTCACCTCACCCATCGTGAGTATTAGGGGATTCTGGGGCTGTCCTGTGTAGGCCACTTGGCCTCTTCAAGTCTGCCTGTGTTTCTATGTTCTTATGTTCTTATGTAATGAAGTCATTTTCCCCACAGCTTAGGTTACCAGTAGTGTAACAGTTAAGGGTATGTTCCTCTTATTTCTCTCTTTACTGCCAAAATTTCCATGTCCCTTTCTTCCTTAAAGGTACATGGTGTTCTCTTCTAACCTATTTCCTGCACGTTGCCGGAGGGAGAGGTGGTGGAAGGAGCCTTCATCTTTCTGTCCTGTTCTACCACACGTAGATTACTAGTAGTAGTGTAGTAAACAGACACCCTCGCCATAGACCGATAGGTCTTCTAGTGTCTGTTCTTCCTATGTATTCCTCCTCCTCCTCCTCTTCCCCTCCTCCTCCTGTTTACTACTCCATTATCAATCAGTCAGCCAGCACCAAGCTTAACAAGGACAAAAGGCATATTTAAATGCATTTTTACCATGATAAAAAAGTATAAAAATATAGTGGAAAATTACAGAGTTGGCAATGATTAAATCAAATTGATTTAATCAAATGATTAAATCATTGATTTTTTTTACTAAAAAATCATGATTTTTTTTACTAAAAAATCATGATTTTTTTTTTTTTTTTAACTAAAAGTCTTCCATAAGTTAAATGATGTGCTCCAAAGATGGTAAAGTAAAACAACCTATTCATATGTATGGATTCATTTATTCTCGTCGAGGTATATACCCCCCCCCAAAAAATAATAAATAAATAAATAAATAATCCTACATTGTTATATCCTCTTGCTCTAATGTTGCCAACTTGCCATATGTTTTTTACTTGGTAAAAAATCGGGCGCCTTCTAAGCATCAAAACTATTCCAAGGGTGTCAGGCCTATCAAAACGCCAAAAAGACTATCTTTTCCCAGCATCCAAAAAGCTGTATCTTATCAAGTTATAAAAAAGCTTACACTGCCTGGATGTTATCAAATCATCAAAAACACTAGATGGCTTCAAAGCATCAAAATGGATAAATCAAATCAATGCATCCAAACTTCATATATTTCCAAATGTCAAAACATCTTCAGATCTTAGCAAACATCGACACATTATGTTCAGGTCCAGCAGATGAAGCGCGAGGCAGCACAACAAGATACATATCAATATCAGTCTTTATTTCAAGTGACTTTTTTTTACAATAAATAACCTAAGAACCATAAAATTGAGTGTCATTCTTCCCTCTGAAGACTGGGGGTTGCAATTAATCAGCAGCGTTCAAAACTAGAAATGAAGCAGCAGTATTTCATATCTTGCTGAGTGAATATTTCTAATCACTCCTGCACCTGGCCCCTGCAGATAGGACATAAGAACATAAGAACATAAGAACGCAGGAGTCTGCAAGAGGCCGGTAGGCCTGTACGAGGCAGCTCCTTTGACCCTAAGCTCCCGTGTATCTAACCCCACCTAATATCGCTGTCCATGAATTTATCTAGTCTATTTTTGAATGTGACAATTGTATTGGCACTCACCACATGACTGCTAAGCCTATTCCACTCATCCACCACCCTGTTAGTAAACCAATTTTTGCCTATGTCCCTGTTGAATCTGAATTTATCCAGTTTAAACCCGTTACTTCGTGTCCTACCCGGTTCTCTTACCAACAAAACCTTATGAATGTCTCCCTTATTAAAGCCCTTCATCCATTTATAAACCTCGATCATGTCTCCACGCACCCTTCGCCTTTCTAGAGAATGCAAGTTTAACTGTTTGAGTCTTTCCTCGTATGGCAAGTTTCTCAACCCCTGAATCATCTTAGTCATCCTCCTCTGCACCGATTCTAACATTTTGATATCCATTCTTTAGTAAGGTGACCAGAACTGAACCGCATAGTCAAGATGAGGTCTAACTAATGCTAAATATAGTTTGAGAAAGACTTCAGGGCTTCTGTTGCTTACGCTCCTTGAAATAAATCCCAGTACCCTATTAGCTCTATTTCTAGCTTGAATGCATTGTGCCCTTGGATGGAGATCAGAGCTCACTAAGACCCCTAAATCCCTCTCACCCAGACCTACTTATGAGAGTGTCATTTAAGCAATAGTTATGTGAGGGTTGTTCTACCTAAACTCAGAATACCACTTCCACAACCTATTCATATGTATTGATTCATTTATTCTCTTGGTATATACCCCCCAAAAAAAAAAAAATAGAAATAGGTATATACCTTCCCCAAAAAAAAAAAATAACAAATAAATAATCCTACATTGTTATATCCTCTTGCTCTAATGTTGCCAACTTGCCATATGTTTTTACTTGGTAAAATCAGGCGCCTTCTAAGCATCAAAACTATTCCAAGGGTGTCAGGCCTATCAAAATGCCAAAAGACTATCTTTTCACAGCATCAAAAGCTGTATCTTATCAAGTTTAAAAAGCTTACACTGCCTGGATGTTATCAAATCATCAAAAACACTAGATGGCTTCAAAGCATCAAAATGGATAAAATCAAATCAATGCATCCAAACTTCATATATTTCCAATCAATAAAACATCTTCAGATCTTAGCAAAACATCGACACAGTATGTTCAGGTCCAGCAGATGAAGCGCGAGGCAGCACAACAAGATACATATCAATATCAGTCTTTATTTCAAGTGACTTTTTTTTACAATAAATAACCTAAGAACCATAAAATTGAGAGTGTCATTCTTCCCTCTGAAGACTGGGGGTTGCAATTAATCAGCAGCGTTCAAAACTAGAAATGAAGCAGCAGTATTTCATATCTTGCTGAGTGAATATTTCTAATCACTCCTGCACCTGGCCCTGCAGATAGGACATGGATACCTCATGGTTTCTGTGATGCTGTTGCAGCCTACACAGACCTGTGCATTATTGCAAGGCCTGAAGCAGATCGTTCTCTCTAGGGGTGCCAGACACACAGCGCAGGGACAATGATTCTGTTGCTGAGAAGGTTGATTTTCTTAGTCAACAGCAGCTTCATCAGCATCATCTGAATCGTATCTGTCTCGAGTGTGGGCCGCCTCTAGAAACTAAAGGTGCCTGTCCATCGTGTGGCCCACAGCTGAGATAAACTGCATATGAATATACTGTCCATTTCCATGGTGGATCTTACCCCGGATAATGGAGTAGTTGGCCGGCATCTTATTGATAGATGGCACTTTACATTTCTGTTAATTCCTCAGGCTGAAGTGCTCCTGGTGCTACAAGGTACAGACCCCGTTCTGATCTGTCAAGGGTATGACTGAGGCTTTCATTGATATTGCCTCGTGACCCCGAACAGAGTATCACTTGTTAGTTCGAGAATTTGGTTCCCAAGTTAGTCTCGATCATACTGTGTCACACCACTTTACTCGTTGATGTAGAAACATTTGCATTAATGGTAGTTGTGATGGTGTACCATTGTCAGGTAGTTGTGATGGTGTACCATTGTCAGGTAGTTGTGATGGTGTACCATTGTCAGGTAGTTGTGATGGTGTACCATTGTCAGGTAGTTGTGATGGTGTACCATTGTCAGGTAGTTGTGATGGTGTACCATTGTCAGGTAGTTGTGATGGTGTACCATTGTCAGGTAGTTGTGATGGTGTACCATTGTGAAAGTCGTAATACCCCACAGTGTCATCATGGATTAGACTTTTGATGCTTTGATAACTTTGATTTTTTTTATGCTCTGATGACTTTTAACAATTTGATACTTTGATAACATCTGGATTTATTGATATATTGATGCCTTCTCATTTTTGATGCATTGAAATGATATGAACTTGTTGCTACACTGATGGGATAAGGGTAAAAAGCTGTTTTTGACAAAATGGAAACATTGGAAAATTTGAGGGATTTAGTTTTTTGCTGATTTGATGAAATGACAGGACCAGTTTTTGACACATTGATGCTCCCCCCAAAATCCTCCTCCTTTAGTCTTTACTAACTTGGCAGGCAATGTATCATAATAATAACCAAGGTTACCAACCAAACAGTAACAGAAGTAGATATTCTTCTCTGTGGTAATAATATAATATTCTGTCATGAAAATGACAACTTCAGGCAACTCTATCTGTCCTAAACCTGCTCCTGTACCAACTACAAACAAGTATTGAACAAGTATGTATCTGGATCCTTGACTGTGCTCAGACTTACAGGCCCTAAACTTAAACTTAAAGTAACCTTTGGAGACTTTCAAATCACTCAGCAGGATATATATTTATAAAAAAAATAATAATAATAAAAAAAAAATCTGAAAATTAAAAAAAAAAAAAATCAATGATTTTTTTATTTCTTTGATTTAAAAAAAAAAAAATCACCAACCCTGGAAAATTATTCTAGCTACTCCTTCTCCTCTACCCCCCAACACCCCACTGCATTAGAAAGCTGGACAGCATAACGATAGGCTTGATCAAGGTCATTCATTATGTTTGAGTGCCTGCAGTGGCCGGCCCTCACTACCAGTGCATGATGGATGAGTGGAACAGAACTGGCAGCCATGAGGTGGGTGTCATAATGAGACTCCTTCAGGAAAACTAGAATTAATCCTTGGCAGAGAGGACTGGTGCCATTACTTACTAGAACTATCAACAGTGGTGTTCCACAGGGCTCTGTCCTATCACCCACTCTGTTCCTGTTATTCATCAATGATCTTTCCATAACAAACTGTCCTGTCCACTCATACGCTGATGGCTCAACTCTGCATTATTCAACTTCTTTCAACAGAAGACCCTCTCAACAGGAATTACATGACTCCAGGCTGGAGGCTGCAGAACGCTTAACCTCAGACCTTGCTATCATTTCCGATTGGGTTAAAGGAACCTTGTGTCCTTCAATGCCTCAAAAACTCAATTTCTCCACCTATCAACTCGACACAATCTTCCAAACACCTCTCCCATATTCATCAATAACACTCAGCTGTCACCTTCTTCAACACTAAATATCCTCGGTCTATCCTTAACTAAAAATCTCAACTCGAAACTTCACATCTCTCTCACTAAATCAGCTTCCTCGAGGTTGGGCGTTCTGTACAGTCTCCGCCAGTTCTTCTTCCCCGCACAGATGCTTTCCATATATAAGAGTCTTGTCCGCCCTCGTATGGAGTATGCATCTCACGTGTGGGGGGGCTCCACTCACACAGCTCTTCTGGACAGAGTGGAGGCTAAGGCTCTACGTCTCATCAGCTCTCCTCCTCTTGTTGATAGTCTTTTACCTCTTAAATTCCGCCGCCATGTTTCAACTCTTTCTATCTTCTATCGAAATTTTCATGCTGACTGCTCTTCGAAACTTGCTAACTGCATGCCTCCCCCCCTCCCACAGCCACGCTGCACACGACTTTCTACTCAAGCTCGTCCCTATACTGTCCAAACCCTTTATGCAAGAGTTAACCAGTATCTCCATTCTTTCATCCCCTTCACTGGTAAACTCTGGAACAGCCTTCCTTCGTCTGTATTTCCTCCTGCCTATGACTTGACTTCTTTCAAGAAGAGAGTATCAAGACACTTCTCCACCCGAAATTGACCTCTATTGGCCACTCTAGACTTATTGCTGTATGAGGGGAACAGTTATTTTTTTTTTTTTTACATCTTTTTGTTGCCCTTGAGTTGCTCTCTGTGCTGTAAATAAAAAAAAAAAATAGAAGACCATTAAATTATGAGAGTAAACTTATTTGCCCGGTTAATATTGATAGAAAATAATAGAATACAAAAAATGGAGAATATATATAGTAAAGTCACAACCACTTCTGGACAGAGTGGAGGCAAAGGCTCTTCGTCTCATCAGCTCTCCTCCTCATACTGATAGTCTTCTCCTAATTCTGTTGCCTCTCTTTCTATCTTCTATCGATATTTCCACGCTGACTGCTCTTCTGAACTTGCTAACTCCCCCCCTCCCGCGCCCCGCTGCACTCGACTTTCTACTCATGCTCATCCCTATACTGTCCAACCCCTTATGTGCAGTTAACCAGCATCTTCACTCTTTCATCCCTCACGCTGCAAACTCTGGAACAATCTTCCTTCATCTGTATTTCCTCCTGCCTACGACTTGAACTCTTTCAAGAGGAGGTATCAGGACACCTCTCCGACTTATCTTTCGGCCACCTCTTTGGATTCTTTTTAGGAGCAGCGAGTAGCGGGCTTTTTTTTTTTATTAATGTTTACTTTTTTGTGCCCTTGAGCTGTCTCCTTTGCTGTAAAAAAAAAAAAAAAAAAAAATAAGTATTGTATGGCCACGGGGACGCTCACATAACTCACGACTCATGTAACTCTTAGAATGGGAAGGGCAGCTACATGGAGGCTTACCCAAGTTGACCGTATGGGGTGCAGTCAGCGGGTGAGTGAAGAGACGCACCTTAAACATGCTCCTTGTTAGCAGTGGTGACTAGCTGTCAGCAAGCATGCAGGCAGGCCGTCACTGTTTTGCCACCCTCAGAATATACTGCAAGTGTTTGTGACAAGTATAATTATGGCTTGGCCAAAGACATAGCTGCCCCCTTTGTGTTACATGACTGTTGGTAATATTCCTTACAGTGTCTTGCCACCCTCAGAATATACTGCAAGTGTTTGTGACAAGTATAATTATGGACTGGCCAAAGACATAGCTGCCCCCTTTGTGTTACATGACTGTTGGTAATATTCCTCACAGTGTCTTGCCACCCTCAGAATGTGCTGCAAGTGTTTGTGGTTTAACTCTATCCTCTCCAAGGGAACTGGAGTACTCTAATGATGGTGATTATTACTGATGTCACTGCTTAACTTGTGTGTGTGTGTGTGTGTAACCAATATACATTTTTTGCTCTGCCAGTCACTAGGATTATCTTAGGTTGAATTTCTCATGTTGAAAGTCCGACATCATGAGTAACCAAGCCTAAAACGATTATCTGATCTAGAACTCCTCACATGAAAAGTCCAGCATGATGTGTAAGTCTGTGGCGCGCACCTTTCAGACCCTCCGCGTGCCGTGGATTAAGGCCAACCTTAACGTGTGCATATCTGGTGAGCTCTGGGACCACCCTGCCCTCCCTCACCCACAGGGATGAGCTTATCAAGGAGTGGGCGGTAAGGAGCCAGGCCTCACGTTGCCTCTCTTCCTGCCAAAGAGATAACAGGCTGAGGGTGCTGGAGAAAGTGCTCCTACTCCTCCTTATGCAGTGCTTTTGTTATGTCACTGATTGATGTACTTTGTTTGCCCTTGGATAGGTAAAGAATCATTTAGATATGCAGCATTGCTGGCCTGCTTTTAATGAAGGCTGTTTTCATGCCTCTCTCTAGGCTCAGGGGATGAGTTCACTGATGATAAAGAATTAAATAAAAGCTCAAAAGTGTTAGAGGAAGGTAGCTGGTGAAGATGCAGCTCTCCAACAGCCCAACATAACTGCCACTTTTATCCTCCTCCCTGCAGAAACCCTCCACACTCTGACCTGTGTGTTGGCCCGCCATGTGTACGCCCTCGGCCTCAGCAGTCTGCCGCTGGAGCGCGTCGGTGAACGGCGACTCGTCAGGAGGGCTTCACCAAGCGCCCGGCCTGGATGTTAGTGCTGAGTGTTGCCTCCCAGATAGTGAAGTCGGTTAGTCTGAATTGGTCTTAGAAATCACTACGTTTACCTCAGTTTACTAAGGAGGAAGTTACACTGAAATCTAGGCGTCCGGATTCTGATGTGCAGGGATTTGTAAGGGATGTGAGTGCCTGAGTGTTGCTGTTGGTGTCGTGGAAGTCCAGGAGTCTGAATTGGTCTGAAAAATCCCAGTAAAATTTATTTTTGCTAACGGGGATTTTGTAGCTGAAATATAGTTGTCCAAATTCTGAAATGCAGGAAATTCATAGAAGTAACAAGTGCCAGAGTGCTGGTAGTGATTCAGTAACAGTCTGTCAGTACAAATTCCATTGCTCTGAAGAATCTTAATTTTATAACCTGAATTTACTGAGGTGGGAAGTTGTCAGCTGATGCAGGATTGCCCAAAGAGACATCCTACCTACCATCCTGTCCTTCATCCCATCCTAAAACACATCCTAGCACCCTGTCCTTGAACCCATCCTAAAACACATCCTAGCACCCTGTCCTTGAACCCATCCTTACACACTTCCTAGCATCCTGTCCTTGATCCCATCCTAAAACACATCCTAGCACCCTGTCCTTGAACCCATCCTAAAACACATCCTAGCACCCTGTCCTTGAACCCATCCTAAAACACATCCTAGCACCCTGTCCTTGAACCCATCCTAAACACATCCTAGCACCCTGTCCTTGAACCCATCCTAAAACACATCCTAGCACCCTGTCCTTGAACCCATCCTAAAACACATCCTAGCACCCTGTCCTTGAACCCATCCTAAAACACATCCTAGCACCCTGTCCTTGAACCCATCCTTTCCCTTCTGTCTCATCAACACCAGAGAGCAGTTCAGCATGCTCTCTAAAGACAGTTCCTCTCTCTTTTTACACCACACAACATTCACACAACACACACCTTTCCCAAAATTCAAAATTTAAAATGGCGAAAAATTACAGAGCCTCGGGAGTCCCCGCCTGGGGGGGGGATACCATAAATTCCCCCAGGGAGGACTCCCCTTCTGGCTGCCGACTTGAGAGGCGTCCTGATAACTCCTAAAAACCTCCTCCTTATCAATTTCTGCAACATTCGCAGTCTTCGTTCTAATTTTCATTCTTTGGAACACCATTTCTCCTCCTCTAAACCTCACCTTCTCTTCCTCACCGAAACACAGGTTTCTGAGGCTACTGACAGTTATCTCTACTCTATTCCCTCCTACTATCTCTATCCTAAATTTCAATTCAAAGCTGGATGTTGTGCCAACGTGCGCAACGACATCACTTGCTCTCATGCCCACGACCTTCACTCCAGAATTTTCTACCATCTGGCTAAGACTTCATTGTCATTCTATTACTAAATACATCTGTGCTGTTTATCTCTCACCTAACTCTACTAACTATGTAAAATTCTTTGACTATTTGAACTCAAAAGTGGAGCACATCTTGACCCACTCTCCCTTCGCTGAAATTTCCATCTTGGGAGATTTCAATGTTCACCACCAGCTTTGGCTTTCATCCTCTTTCACTGACCAGCCAGGTGAACAAGCCTACAACTTTGCTCTCCTCAATGACCTAGAGCAGTTGGTTCAGCACCCTACTCGTATTCCTGACCATCTTGGAGACAGGCCTAACATTCTACACTAAGAAGACCTCTTCCTTACCTCTAATCCTTCTGCATACTCTGTCAAACTGTTCTCTCCGTTGGGCTCCTCCTCCTTATTTCTGTATCCTGTCCTATCGCTCCTGTACATCCTCTGGACCCACCGAAGAGGCAATGCTTCTGGCATTTTGCTTCAGCTCGGTGGGACGACCTGAGGATGTACTTTTCCGATTTCCCGTGGAATGATTATTGCTTCCAGGATAGAGACCCCTCTGTGTGTGCCCAGCGCATCATGGAGGTGATTGTCTCTGGAATGGAGGCATACATTCCACGTTCTTTCTCTACTCCTCACGCTAAAAAGCCTTGGTTTAATCACGCTTGTTCTCGTGCTATAAAAGATAGAGAGGCAGCTCACAAAAGGTTCCAGAGCCTTCGAACACCCGCTAACTTTGACCTTTACATTTCAGCCCAGAATCGTGCCAAATCTATTCTCCGACTTACCAGAACTTCTTTTATCAATAGAAAATGTCAACATCTTGCTTCTTCTAATTCTTCCCATGATTTCTGGCATCTAGCCAAAAATATCTCCTCCAGTTTCACTTCTTCCTCTTCCTCCTCTCCTTAACCCTGATGGCAGCACTGCCGTCTCATCTGTCTCTAAGGCTGAAGTCTTCGCTCAAACTTTCTGTAAGAACTCCACCTTGGACGATTCTGGGTATATTCCTCCTACTCATCCCCCCTCTGACTCCTTTATGCCTGCTATTAAAATTCTTCCAAATGATGTTTTCTATGCCCTCTCTGGCCTCAACTCTCAGAAGGCTTATGGACCTGATGGAGTGCCTCCTATTGTCCTTAAAAACTGTGCTTCCGTGTTGACACCCTGCCTGGTCAAACTCTTTCGTCTCTGCCTATCAACATCTGTCTTTCCTTCCTGCTGGAAGTATGCCTTTGTACAGCCTGTGCCTAAGAAGGGTGACCGTTCCAATCCTTCAAACTACCGCCCTATAGCTTTACTTTCTTGTCTATCTAAAGCTTTTGAATCAATCCTTAACCGGAAGATTCAAAAGCACCTTTCCACTTCTAACCTTCTATCTGATCGCCAGTATCTAAGTTATTCCCAGAGACTGAAGGCTTTGGACTTGTACTCTGTCCATGGTCGGCTGCTACGACATGACATGGTAAAGTATTGGCAAATATTTCACGGTTTTTGTGCTATTGCCCCCGAGGATATGTTTGTCAGTCCACCTCTGGGCACCACAAGAGGCCGTCAGTATAAGGTTGCACACATAAGAACTGAATTAGAGATCCGCAAGAGGTTCTTCAACGTCAGAGGTATTTTGCTGTGGAACTTTCTTCCCAGCATGTTGTTTCAGCTAATTCACTATCGGCATTCAAAGCATCCCCTGCTGCTCATCTCGGTGACAGACTTTTTACATTTTAGTTTGTTCATTTACATATTATTAATTGATTATTTACTTTGCTGCACATGATGCACAATTCCAGCTCTGTCTATAGCACATGTATTTGTATGTACGGAGGTTACTGAACTAGTCAGGCTGGCGCATCAGCAGAGTGCGGCTTCCTTTTGGGCCCTGTGTCTACCGGGTTCTGGGAAGCCCACCAGGTGAGAGAACCAGGTGAGAGTATGGGTTCCGCAAGGGCGTTCTACTGGTGATCTCCTAGCCTTCTTCCTAACTGACTCTTGGTCATCCTCTCTTAGCCCTTTCGGTGAAACCTTTGCTAATGCGCTGGACATATCAAAACTTTGATAGGGTCTGGCACAAATCTTTGCTTTCCAAACTACCCTCCTACGGTGTCGATCTGTCTCTCTGTACCTTTATCTCCAGGTTCCTTGCTAACCGTTCAATTTCTGCTATGGTGGACGGTCACTGTTCTTTCTTCCCCTAAACCTATTAACAGTGGTGTCCTGCAGGGAACTCTGTCCTATCTCCCACTCTCTTTCCGTTCTTCATTGATGATCTCCTTTCCAAAACGAACTGTCCTATCCATTCTTATGCCGATGACTCCACTCTGCATTACTCAACTTCTTTTAATAGAAGACCCACTCCACAGGAACTTAACGATTCAAGGCTGGAGGCAACAGAACGCTTAGGGCAAGAGGAACCTGGTGTCCTTCAACGCCTCAAAAACACAGTTTCTCCACTCAACACAATCTTCCAAACAACTATCCCCTATTCTTTGACAACACTCAGCTATCACCTTCTTCAACACTAAACATCCTTGGTCTATCCTTAACTCAAAATCTCAACTGGAAACTTCATATCTCATCTCTTACTAAATCAGCTTCCTCGAGGCTGGGCGTTCTGTACCGTCTCCGCCATTTCTTCTTCCCCGCACAGTTGCTGTCCATATACAGGGGCCTGGTCCGCCCTCGTATGGAGTATGCATCTTGTGTGGGGGGGGTCCACTCACACAGGTCTTCTTGACAGAGTGGAGTCAAAGGCTCTTCATCTCATCAACTCACCTCCTCATACTGATAGTCTTCTACCTCTCAAATTCCGCCGCCATGTTGCCTCTCTTTCTATCTTCTATCGATATTTTCATTCTGACTGCTCTTCTGAACTTGCTAACTGCATGCCTCCCCTCCTCCTGCGGCCCCGCTGCACACGACTTTCTACTCATGCTCATCCCTATACTGTCCAAACCCCTTATGTAAGAATCAACCAACTCCGTCACACTTACATCCCTCGCAATGGTAATCTCTGGAACAATCTTACTTCATCGGTATTTCCTCCTGCCTACGACTTGAACACTTGCAAGAGGAGGGTATCAGGACACCTCTCCTCTCGAAATTGACCTCTCTTTTGGACACACCCTTGCCCCCAATTCAGGAGCAGTGAGTAGAGGGCTTTTTTTATTTTCTTTGTGCCCTTGAACTGTCTCCTTAGCTGTAAAAAAAAAAAAAATCCTAAAAATCATCCTAGCACCCTGTCTTTGAACCCATCCTAAAACACATCCTAGCACCCTGTCCTTGAACCCATCCTAAAACACATCCTAGCACCCTGTCCTTGAACCCATCCTAAAACACATCCTAGCACCCTGTCCTTGAACCCATCCTAAAACACATCCTAGCACCCTGTCCTTGAACCCATCCTAAAACACATCCTAGCACCCTGTCCTTGAAACCATCCTAAACACATCCTAGCACCCCTGTCTTTGAACCAATCCTAAAACACATCCTAGCACCCTGTCCTTGAACCCATCCTAAAACACATCCTAGCACCCTGTCCTTGAACCCATCCTAAAACACATCCTAGCACCCTGTCCTTGAACCCATCCTAAAACACATCCTAGCACCCTGTCCTTGAACCCATCCTAAAACACATCCTAGCACCCTGTCCTTGAACCCATCCTAAAACACATCCTAGCACCCTGTCCTTGAACCCATCCTAAAACACATCCTAGCACCCTGTCCTTGAACCCATCCTAAAACACATCCCTGCGCCCTGTCCTTGAATCCATCCTAAGACCCATCCTAGCACCCTGTCCTTGAACCCATCCTAAAACACATCCTGGCACCCTGTCCTTGAACCCATCCTAAAACACATCCTGGCACCCTGTCCTTGAACCCATCCCAAAACACATCCTGGCACCCTGTCCTTGAACCCATTCTAAAACTGTTGTTATACAGTGACTTTACCGTACCCAACGGTTATGTTTCTCGCAAGACACTTGAACCACACCAAGACAACTCCACAAAAAGACACACAAACCACTTACCACTAATACAGCAGGGGTGCCGGGCTTTCCCCTACAAGCACCTCCCAGCGTTACAACGATAATCCTAACAGGCCTGATTGTAATACCTAGTTGTAATCACTGTAGGAGGCACTTACCTTTCGAAGGGTTTCAAAAGAAGTGGTCTCTTGAAGTAAGTTCTGGAGGAGTCCTGTTGTCCTCGAGACTAAGTTTAAATCAGCACTGCCGCGAGTTAATATGGGGCGAAAGCGCTGAGGTGTTGTTAGCTTGAGAGCAGGTGATGTTGTGGGCCGAAAGCCAACCACGTGGGTCAGAAGGGGTATTTTGAATTATCCTTGCCGCAAGGGCAATTATTTATTATTTCATGAAAGGAAACACTGAACTATTGTTATTCCTTTCATGGTAAATGTGTTTAGTCTTCAGGCAGTGAATACGATGATACTGTCTCGGTCTGGGAGCCGATGAGCGAAGTATGTAAGTACCATCCAAGGCTTATTTGAGCTCAGACGATACTCTTAGTTGGCTTGAACTCTTGGCCCGAGACTAGTTCCATAAAGGAAATCGTTAATTTGTCTAATCCCCTGGTTAACTGACCTAATTCCTAACAAAACACATCCTAGCACCCTGTCCTTGAACCCATCCTAAAGCACGTCCTAAAACACATCCTACCATCCTGTCCTTGAACCCATCCTAAAACACATCCTACCATCCTGTCCTTCAACACATCCTAAAACACATCCTAGCACCCTGTCCTCCAACACATCCTAAAACACATCCTACCATCCTGTCCTTCAACACATCCTAGCACCCTGTCCTTGAACCCATCCTAAAATCATGTCCCTTAGCCCTTCCTCAAACTCATCCTGGCACTCCCTCTTCCACCATTAACGGTAAAAAATCCGAATGGGGTAATGTTACCAGTGGGGTTCATCAAGGTTCAGTTTTAGGCCTGCTTTTATTCATTGTCTATTTCAATGACATAGACAATGGGATAACTAGTGACATAGGTAAATTTGCAGATGACACAAAAATAGGTCGCACTATTAGGACAAGGGAGGATGTTAGAGCACTGCAGGAGGACCTTAACAAACTGTCAGCTTGGTCAGAGAAATGGCAGATGAGTTTTAATATCACCAAGTGTAGCGTACTAAGTGTAGGAACACAAAACCCATTACACGGGTATAGTTCAGACTCCACAGCGATAGGCAGGTCTAAGTGTGAAAGGGATCTGGGAGTGTTGGTGATCTCTGACCTAAAACTAAGGAAGCAATGTATTAGTGCGAGGAATAGGGCTAACAGGGTATTGGGTTTTATTAACAGGACGGTAACCAACAAAAGTGCAGAGGTCATTCTCAGACTCTATTTAGCGTTAGTTAGGCCACACTTAGATTATGCTGTCCAGTTTTGGTGCCCACACTACAGAATGGACATCAACTTGCTAGAATCAGTTCAGAGGAGGATGACCAGGATGATTCAGGGGCTGAGGAACCTCTCATATCAAGATAGGCTGAAACATCTAAACTTACATTCTCTAGAAAGATGAAGAGTGCGGGGAGATCTGATAGAAGTATTCAAATGGGTCAAGGGTTACAACAAAGGCGATATAAGTAAATTACTGAGAATTAGCCAGCAGGATAGAACTCGCAGTAATGGATTTAAATTAGAAAAGTATAGATTTAGGAGGGAAATTAGCAAGCATACTTTTATCTAGTTTTTAGAGGCAGGAGCGATGGCCAGAGGGCGGCAGAAGAGAAAGGAATGTATGAGACTGGTGTCTATTAATGTGAATGGTTTAGGTGGTGAGGAGAAGAGGAGAGTGATGATTGAAATTTTTTAAATGTTAGAGTGGATGTGTTGGGAGTGAGTGAAACACATATTCGAGGAACTGGTGTGAGTGATGGTAGAGAGGGTACGTGGGAGGGTGTGCCTGGGGGGGGGGTTGTATGGACGGGGATAGATGAGAAGTATGGAGGCAGGAGTAAGGAAGGATGTGCTATTGTGATGTCTGAAAGAGTGTGGAATGGTGTGACTGATTATGGTTGGAAGGGATCAGGAATTGTGTGGGTGAAAGGAGAAGACTGAGAGAAAGGGAAGCTTTTTGGGAGGAAGTGAATGCATGTTTGAAGAGTTTTGAGAAAGAAAGGAAACTTTTTATGATGGGAGATATGAATGCTAAAGTGGGTGATGAATGTGTGATGGATGTGGTGGGAAAATGGGGGATAATGGAGAGTGCCTGGTGGATGTCTGTGCTGAGAGGGGAATGTTCCTAGTGAACACCTTCTTTCAGCACGAGAATATCCACCGATACACATGGAGGAGGGGAGAAGATAATGAGCAAAAAGGATTGATTGATTATGTGGCAGTAGATGAAAGGCTTAGAAAAGAAATTTGTGACACAAAGGTAGTAAGAGGAATGTTCGATGGATCTGATCATCTTGCAGTGCTGGCAAAGTTAAAGCTGAAAGAAAAGTGGGTGTTTGAAAAGAAAGGTGAAGTAAAAAATGAAATATTGAAGATAGAAAAGTTACAGGAAAAATAAATAAAAGATGAGTATAACCGTGAAATGGCAGAGGCCTTAAGTGAAAAATGGGAAAGTGTAAAAGATAATACAAATATTGAAAAAGGTTTTGGAACATTTTAAGAAATAATGGTAACTACAACAAAAAAGTGTTAGGGATGAAAGTGGTGAGAGATGGAAAAAGAAAAGGAAATTCATGGTGGACAGAAGAGATAAGGAGGATAGTAAAAGAGAAAAGGCAACTTTTTAAGAAAACTCAAGAAAAAATGTGTCTGAACAAGTAAAAAGGGAAAGGAAAAAGAAATATAGAGAATGCAAAATGAAATTAAAACAAGCAATAAAAGAAAGTAAGAAGAGAGTTGATGAAGACTTTGGAAAAGACTAAGTGAAAAATATAAAGGGAACAGGAAATCATGTTGGAAAGAAGTAAAAAACGAAAGAAATGCAGAAAATATCTCCTCAAGTATAATAAATGAAGTTCTGGATGAGAATGGAAAGATGTTGAAAGACGGGGAAGCTGTGAAAGAGAGATGGAGAGAATATTTCAAAAACTTAATGAATTTTGAGGATGGACGTCCAGCAGCTGTAACAGCAGCAGTTTTGAGTAGAGGTAGAGGAGGAGTATATAAAGAAAGAACTATAACATATGAACAAGTAAATCAGGCATTAGAAAGATTATAAAATGGAAAGGCAGCAGGAATTGATGGAATCACAGCAGAAATGTTGAAGTGTGGAGGAGATGAAGTCGTGAAATGGATGGTCAAGATATGTGAAGTAGCATGGGAGGGGGGGTGCCAGCAGACTGGACGAAAGCCATCATTGTCCCAGTTTACAAGGGGAAGGGCAGGAGAGAGGAATGTGGGAGCTATAGAGGCATAAGTCTCCTGAGTATACCCGGAAAGGTATATGGAAAAGTCATAATAGAGAGGGTGCAAAGACTTACAGAAGAGAAAATCAGTGAAGAACAAGGAGGCTTCAGGAAGGGAAGGGGATGTGTGGATCAGATATTTGCCTTCAGGATGGTACTAGAAAAAATAATAGCAAAAGGAAAGAAACTATACGCTGCCTTCATGGATTTGGAAAAAGCTTATGACAGAGTCGATTGGATTGCATTGTGGGATGTTTTAAAGATTTATGGTGTGGGAGGAAAACTGCTTAGTGCAATGAAGTCTTTCTATGAGGATGCATCTGCATGTGTCAAAATTACTGGAGAAACAAGTGAACATTTTGAGATAAAAGTGGGCCTAAGACAAGGGTGTCACCATGGTTATTCAATATTTATATGGATGGTGTCATTAGAGAAATGAAGGGCAAAGTTGGAGAAGTTGGAGTAAGACTGTTCGATGAGGGAGGGAAGTGGGTACTGAATTCAGTACTGTTTGCTGATGACACGATGCTCATTGCAGAAAGTGAGACTGGCCTACAAAATTTGGTCAGTGTTTTTGACAGTGTCTGTAACAGGAAAAAGCTGAAAATGTCAACAAAAGTAAAGTGATGGTTTGTGAGCAAAGTAGAAGTGAGGTTGTAGATTTTGTATGCCCTGAGAGTGGGAATTGAATGTGAAAAAGAATGCAAAATATTTTGAATGGTGAAGAAATGGAGGAGGTCAATGAGTTTAAGTATCTTGATCAGTTATGTGCAAGCATGGTGGTACGGAGGGAGAGACAAGAGAAAGGGCATTGCAAGGAAGAAGGGTGGTAGGATCTTTGGGACGAATCATGAATGGCAGAAGTGTGAGCATGGAGGTAAAGAGGGATTTGAGAAATACAATAATAGTACCAACCCTCACATATGTAAGTGAAACGTGGGCCTGGAATGAAAGTCAGAGGTCTAGAGTGCAGGCAGTGGAAATGAGTTATTTGAGGAGTGCTTGTGGTGTGAGTAGAATGGATGGAATGAGTAATGAAAGTGTGTACGAGCATTTTGGAATGTGTCACAGGGGTGAAGGGAAGAAGTGTGGAGTGGTGGAAGAAGTGAAGCGACAGACTTTAAAGTGGTTTGGCCACATGGAGTGAATGGAGGAGAGTAAGATGACCAGAAGGGTGTATGTGAGTGAGATAGAGGGAGGGAATGCTTGAGGACAACCTCCAGTGAAATGGAGGGATAGGGTGCAAGAGTACATTAGGGAGAGGGGGGAAAGATCCTTGAGAAACTTTGAGCAGGCAAGGAGGGAGTGTCTGGATAGAGGAAGGTGGAAGCTCTTCTGCCATGGCCATCCCCTGGTGGGAGCTCCTAGGAGCAGGCGTCGATGAAATGAATGAATGAATGAATTATCAAGCATTGGTTTAGTAATAGGGTGGTGGGGGAATGGAATAGACTCAGCAATCACATAGTTAGTGCAGGGACGATAGCTTGTTTTAAGAGTAGACTGGATAGCTACATGGACGAGGATGACAGGTGGCAGTGAGGTGTGGGTGCAGTAAGGTGACAGGGTACTGGAGCGTACGCCCGTACCGAAGGTAGACGAGGATCAAGCCTCTACCTGTAACTCCTGAAACTACACCTCCTCACCCATCGTGAGTAGTGGGGGGATTCTGGAGCTGCCCCGTGTAGGCCACTCGGCCTCTTGCAGTCTCCCTGTGTTCTTATGTTCTTATGTTAGCACTCCTCATAACACCTCCCAGCACCTTCCTTCCTTCCCTTCTCAGCAGCCACACCCTTTAGTGCTGTTGAGGCTGGCAGCACTCCCCCTCATAACACCTCCCAGCACCTTCCTTCCTTCCCTTCTCAGCAGCCACACCCTTTAGTGCTGTTGAGGCTGGCAGCACTCCACCTCATAACACCTCCCAGCACCTTCCTTCCTTCCCTTCTCAGCAGCCACACCCTTTAGTGCTGTTGATGCTGGCAGCACTCCCCCTCATAACACCTCCCAGCACCTTCCTTCCTTCCCTTCTCAGCAGCCACACCCTTTAGTGCTGTTGAGGCTGGCAGCACTCCCCCTCATAACACTTTCCAGCACCTTCCTTCCTCCCCTTCTCAGCAATCACCTAAGATGGAAGCCTTGGGTCTGCCTGGGTCCCTGCTGCCGCTGTGGTCACTCTCCCCGCCCCTGCCCGTGCTGCAGCCCTCAGCCCCGACCTCACCCTCATGAACTGCTCTGACGTGAAGGTGAGGAGAGTAGAGGTGTTAGTGTTTGTTTCTGTCCCTTTCTTCTTATCCTCTTCACTTGAGTGTCTTTGAGAACTATTTCTTATTTTTCATATTCGTGTCTGCTCATTATGGGGACTTTGATTGTGTCTATACCAGTTTTTACTTCCCCTTGATGCCCCTTTTATTGATCTATAATAATAATAATAATAATAATAATAATAATAATAATAATAATAATAATGTCTGGTATAGTTTTGATTCAGCCTCCTCTGTGTGTCCCTTAAACTACTGTAATGTCATGGTGGGAAGGGACAGAGGCATTGTGTGTGTTTGCAGCCCCTCCTGCTGTGTACTCCTGATTGCCTACACCTCCCCTACACAGGAAACAGAGGGAGGCACCTACATGTGTTTATTAAGGTGGACAACATGATTCTACTCTCACATGATAACTTCTTCAATGTGATGCCAGGGAATGAAGATGCAGCTAACTCTTGCATTACAAAGTTGGGCAGCTTGACTCTACTCCCCCTTTTTATCCTCACATATGATTACTTGGTCAACTTGCTGCCAGGGAGTGAAGATGCAGGCTAACTCTTGCGTTACAAAGTTGGACAGCATGATTCTGTTCCTATTTTTCACCCTCACTCATAATTACTTGGTCAACTTGCTGCCAGGGAGTGAAGATGCAGGCTAACTCTTGCGTTACAAAGCTGGACAGCATGATTCTGTTCCTATTTTTCACCCTCACTCATAATTACTTGGTCAACATGCTGCCAGGGAGTGAAGATGCAGGCTAACTCTTGCATTACAAAGCTGGACAGCATGACTCTATTCACCTTTTTCACCTGCATTCACAGGATCACTTGGTCAACATGCTGCTGAATAGTGGAAAGTGTGACGGTGGTGGCGGACAAGATCGCTGGCCCTTTCCACCTTGGCCATCCACCTCTACCACGAGTTGGCCCACCAAACACTCCACACCAAGGTTAACAAGGCCATCAATGTGCTCCAGGCATACCTCAAGGTTTGGCTTTACTCCCCTCGTTGTTTTGGTGGTGTAGTAAGTGTGGGTCAGGGATGTTGCGGGATTCAGTTCCCCTGTCTTTTGTCCCTCCCTCATCCCTGATCTCCCTGTCCTTATACCAACAAGAACCAGTCAGTCAGTCCCTCCAGGTCCGGGTATGCGGGTGAAGTGTTTTCACCTCAAGGAACTAGACGTCCCTGCCCTGCATAGTCTCAGGTCACCCTTGGACAGGGTGTAATACCTGATCTGTCTCCCGTGCCAGTGTCACAGTGAAGCCTCTGGGCAGCAGCAGTGGTGGATTGGATTGCAGGCAGAGGATCTCTTTATGAGACAATGGCTGGAGTTCCAGGGTCCTAGTCAGCTGGACCGTGCCTAATTATTTAGGCTTGCGGTGTAGAGGAGTGTGGCAACCTCTTCACTAAAAAGCCTCCCTGGGAACCAGTTGTCGGTGTGAGCTCCCCGTCCCTCCCTTCTATCGACGGTACTCCCATCCCTATTCTGCATAACAGCTGGTTCTTGTTTTCTCCTGAAAGAGATGTCTTCCGTGGGTCATTTGAGATTGTACCTCCCGGCTTCTAGGTAGAGTTTCTGAGGGGTTTTCTTATACTCAAGGAATATTTCAGCTTTTTTGTCTCTCAGGAAGGGCGTCTGGTACTCTCTAGAGTTGGTGGAGAACACCTGGTGACAGGTGCCACCGGCCAGGCCTCGAAAGGGTCGCAGAGTTGGGTTAGACGTTTCGGAAAGTGGGAACGAATTGCTGATTCCTTTTCTTTCTTTGCCAGCTCTGCTCTGTGTGACTACACCGGCCCCATTCTATGGGACAAAACTTCAAGGACAATTGCTGAAAAGTGCCGGGTTGGGAAAGTCTCTCTCGTGACTGAGGCTCAGGACAAGCGATTGGTCTTTGAGGCATTTTCAAGACCCAGTGGGAGCGAACTCCCAGTGTTGGAGGCATCTAACACATCAGTATCTAATTTCCATGCACAATTTTTATCCAATTCAATTTATGGTCACACTTTAAGTTATTTCGAAAGCGCTTTTAATATTTGCCCTAACTGTTAACTCGCTTAAATTTCTAACAATGCCTTCGAACCTCCGTAAGTGTGACGTCTGTCCCGGACGATTTGCAGCTCAGTACTTCCAGCTGAGTAGAACTTGCCGCCTCTGCGTTCAAAGATTACAACTTCAGAAGGCTGTGACTGAATTTGTTTTAAGTAATGTGGCAGTGACTCCACCATCGATGGTGGAGAGGCCCTCCACCGAGACTGTGCCCTCTCCAGACGACCCTCCTGCTTCACGGGAGGACGTGTTACCTGCCTCACAGGCTAACCCCCAGCCTGCCTCACAGGCTGACCCCCAGCCTGCCTCACAGGCTAACCCCCAGCCTGCCTCACAGGACAACCGCCAGCCTGCCTCACAGGCTGACCCCCAGCCTGCCTAACAGGCTAACCCCCAGCCTGCTTCACAGGCTAACTCCCAGCCTGCCCCACAGGACAACTTCCAGCCTGCCCCACTTAACGCTTCTCTTCCTGCTTCACAGGATGTCGGGTTCCAACCTGTAAGGAATGGAGCCAAACCGAAGCAGGCAACCAAGGATTTACTGACCCCCACTACCTTCAATAGGTTCCAGGTGCTGGCAGACACCATGGAGGATGAGTTCGAGACTCGCCTAGTTGGGGACTCCATGGTGCGTGGCCAGCACACTCCTGCCTTTCCTTCCCTTACCATTCACTGGCACATCCACACCTTACTGCCCCTATCTTCCCTGTCATCCACTCTATCCTGGCACCACACCACCCATGGCCATCCACACACACCCATGCACACCTTACTGCCCCTATCTTCCCTGTCATCCACTCTATCCTGGCACACCCTGGCACCACACCCATGGCCATCCACACACACCCATGCACACCTTACTGCCCCTATCTTCCCTGTCATCCACACCACCCTGGCACCACACCACCACCCATGCACACACACACCCCCATGCACCTGCCACACACCTGGTCATCCACCACCCATGCACACACACTGCCCCCATGGCCTGTCATCCACACACACCCATGCACACCCTGCCCCTTCACACTCATCCACACACACCCTGGCACCACACCACCCATGGCCATCCACACACACCCATGCACACCTTACTGCCCCTATCTTCCCTGTCATCCACACACACCCATGCACACCTTACTGCCCCTATCTTCCCTGTCATCCACACACACCCTGGCACCACACCACCCATGGCCATGCACACACACCCTGGCACCACACCACCCATGGCCATGCACACACACCCTGGCACCACACCACCCATGGCCATGCACACACACCCTGGCACCACACCACCCATGGCCATCCACACACACCCATGCACACCTTACTGCCCCTATCTTCCCTGTCATCCACACACACCCTGGCACCACACCACCCATGGCCATCCACACACACCCATGCACACCTTACTGCCCCTATCTTCCCTGTCATCCACACACACACCCTGGCACCACACCACCCATGGCCATCCACACACACCCATGCACACCTTACTGCCCCTATCTTCCCTGTCATCCACTCTATCCTGGCACCACACCACCCATGGCCATCCACACACACCCATGCACACCTTACTGCCCCTATCTTCCCTGTCATCCACTCTATCCTGGCACCACACCACCCATGGCCATGCACACACACCCATGCACACCTTACTGCCCCTATCTTCCCTGTCATCCACACCACCCTGGCACCACACCACCCATGGCCATCCACACACCACACCACACCACCATGGCCACACACACCCATGCACACCTTACTGCCCCTATCTTCCCTGTCATCCACACCACCCTGGCACCACACCACCCATGGCCATCCACACACACCCATGCACACCTTACTGTCCCCATCTTCCCTGTCATCCACACCACCCTGGCACCACACCACCCATGGCCATCCACACACACCCATGCACACCTTACTGCCCCTATCTTCCCTGTCATCCACACCACCCTGGCACCACACAACCCATGGCCATCCACACACACCCATGCACACCTTACTGTCCCTATCTTCCCTGTCATCCACACCACCCTGGCACCACACCACCCATGGCCATCCACACACACCCATGCACACCTTACTGTCCCCATCTTCCCTGTCATCCACACCACCCTGGCACCACATCACCCATGGCCATCCACACACACCCATGCACACCTTACTGTCCCCATCTTCCCTGTCATCCACACCACCCTGGCACCACACCACCCATGGCCATCCACACACACCCTGGCACCACACCACCCATGGCCGTGATGATAAGAGTATAAAGAAAAATTGTCTTCTGATATGAATAGTCCACTGCAAAATAAAGGTCTGTCCAAGCATCTTCCACCTGGTTCTCTTGTCTGGTGTTAGTGTGCTCCATCCTGCCCCAACAAAGGTTATAATTCCACCTCTCCACCTGGTTCTCTTGTCTGGTGTTAGTGTGCTCCATCCTGCCCCAGCAAAGGTTATAATCCCACCTCTCCATCTGGTTCTCTTGTCTGGTGTTAGAGTGCTCCATCCTGCCCCAGGAAAGGTTATAATTCCACCTCTCCACCTGGTTCTCTTGTCTGGTGTTAGTGTGCTCCATCCTGCCCCAACAAAGGTTATAATTCCACCTCTCCACCTGATTCTCTTGTCTGGTGTTAGTGTGCCGCACAGTTGAGGTTTTTCAGTCACTGCCGAGTGGCCTAAGACTACCCACATGCTGGCCTGAAGACCACCCATCAACCTGGGCTCTAGATAACCTCTCCAAAGAGAGGCTGAAAGATGAGTTCCGGGGGGCAGCATGGGCCAACACAAGATGGCGCCACTATCAACACTCGCCTGCGCCAGAACGGGCTGGGCCGACCATCAGGCCCCACCGGGAAGAAGCCTTGGGCTGACCATCAGGCCCCACCGGGAAGAAGCCTACCGGCGCAATAGGCCGCGACAAAAAAAAAAAAAAAAATTTGGTGTATTGAGGTCTTTGCAAAAGATAACTATAGATCCACAGTATTAGATTACTGTTGATATTCATCTCTGGTAATTTGTTAAGTAAAATATGTGGCTGAATTTTAATGAAAGCGCTGCTAAAATCTATAAATATAATTCTAACCTGTGAATTTCGGATTTCTAAATGTTCGTAAGTTTGGTGAAGTAAGGATAACCCAGCATCCTGAACACTCATACCTTGACAATAAGCAAATTGCAAAATATCTTTCAAGGGATCTACGCTTGAACAAATGTACCTCTTCACAATGTGCTCCAAACATTTCATTATAATTGATGTTAAGGCTACGGGTCGAAGATCATTAAACTCCCTTGGGTGGTTGTTTTTGGGTACTGGAATAATCTCTGACATTTTCCACACATCCAGTACTGTACTCTGATCAAGTGAAGCTTGGAAAAGTTTACACAGTGGATCAGCAAGTTGCTCGGCACAGGATTTTAGTAGTTTAGAACCAATTTTATCGGGTCCACTTGCTTTTCCACATTGTATACGTTTCATGGAGTTCATCGTATCATCACGAGTTATTATTATTCGTTCTACATTGATGCCCCTAACCATTGACAAAATATTTTCACATTCAGTGTTAAAATGGTGCACATCAAACCTTGCATAAAAGGAGTTCAAATCATTTACATGTTTGGTGGGTCTTTTAATGACCTTTTCTTTTTAGAGCCACTCAGTAGTTTACCCCTGTCCAAGCATCTTTTGACTTATTTGACTTAAATAAGTTTTCAATTTTAACTTTATTTGACTGTTTAGCATCTAGTATTTTCCTATTTAATTGGCTTTGTATCACTTTACTTTGCATGCAGTCACCATTTATAAAAGTTCTCTTCTTTTCAATCAATAACGCTTTGATATCAGAATTTATCCAGGGTTTGTTATTTGGATAAATGCTAATTTCCTTAGTTGGAACAATCATGTTGGTACAAAAGTTAATTTATGAATTTAAAACTTCTACATTTACATTAATAGAGTTGGACTCATCATACAACACATCCCAGTCTGTACAATATATGAATTTAAAACATCTACATTTGCACTAATAGAGTTGGACTCATCATACAACACATCCCAGTCTGTACAATATATGAATTTAAAACATCTACATTTGCACTAATAGAGTTGGACTCATCATACAACACATCCCAGTCTGTACAATATATGAATTTAAAACATCTACATTTGCACTAATAGAGTTGGACTCACTATACAACACATCCCAGTCTGTACAATCAAAACAGCCTTGAAGACTCACCATGTGCTCATTATTCCAATCCTGCACCTTAATTTTCTTGCACAGTTTACATTTCAGAGTTTGCTTAGATGTGGGAGCCAAAAACACCATATTGTGGCCAGATTTACCTAATTTAGGCTTTTGATAAGAACGATAACCGTTCCTTACATTACAATACATTTTATCTTAAATATTATTATCTCTAGTGGGGCAAGTTACAGTTTGCTGATACAAAGGTACATATGGTTGGAAATTACAGTGGTTAAAATCCCCCAACACTTTCATAATTCCTTCAGGATTTTCATTTTCGTATTTTCTAACACAATTTAGTGATAACTTACTCGCTATTGCCTCAGTGGCATCAGTCGGGATGTATACAGTTATAATCGTCACATTATTAAATTCACGTGGTAGGTAAAAAGGTCTACATGATATTACTAAATATTCCAGGTCGTCACAACAAAAATGTTCCTTTATGTTAACCTGAGTACACCATCTCTCATTTATGTACACCGCCGCCCCTCCTCCCTTCTGTTTCACCACGTCCTTCCTGTCTCCCCTGACTATCAAGAAACCATCAATATTTACTGTTTCGTCAACATCCTTGTCTTCAAGCCAGGTTTCGGTTAATGCTATGAAGCTACTCTCTCGGTAGTTCCTTATATATTCACAGTTTGCTGCTAATTCATCTATTTTATTTCGAGTTGATTGTACATTACCGAAAGTTACTGTAGGCAGTGGTGTCCTTATACCCCGCCTCCTCAATCTCGCCTGCACTCTACCTCTCCACCTGGTTCTCTGTCTGGTGTTAGTGTGCTCCATCGTGCCCCAACAAAGGGTTCTAATTCTACCGCTCCACCTGGTTCTCTGTCAGGTGTTAGTGTGCTCCATCCTGCCCCAGCAAAGTTTATAATTCCACCGCTCCACCTGGTTCTCTGTCTGGTGTTAGTGTGTTCCATCCTGCACAGGCAAAGGTTTTAATTCCAACTCGCCACCTGGTTCTCTGTCTGGAGTTAGTGCTCCATCCTGCCCCAACAAGGATCTAATCCACCTCTTCACCAGCAGGTGGAGAGGTGGAATTAGAACCTTGTTGGGGCAGGATGAGTAGACTAACACCAGACAGAGAACCAGGTGGAGAAGTGGAATTATAACCTTTACTGAGGCAGGATGGAGCACACTAACACAAACAGAGAACCAGGTGGAGGTGGAATAGAACATTGCCGGGGCAGGATGGAGCACACTAACGCCAGACAGAGAACTAGGCGGAAAATGGAATTAGCCTGCATTAGCCTGAACAGGGAGGAGTATACTAACAGGACAGGAGAGTTAGAGCATCCTAGGAAAGGCCATAATCCTGTAGTGGACTGTTGATGGTTAACCTGTCCGCTGCGATTGTCAGGGATTTGTCCTTCGCTGGTAACCTGGTAACATACACTCCCAGGTCTTTCTCTGCCTCTGTGGTGGATAGTGGAGTGTTTCCCATGTGGTATTGGTGTGCTGGATATCCTCTCCCAAGGTGCAGGACTTTACATTTTCTTAATTGAATTATAGCAGACACTTTGTTCCACTCCTGTAGCTTGGTGAGGTCTTCTGGTAGGAAATCCATAGTCAAGGGTTAAACATAGTAATGTAATGCCATTTTCTTGCATGGGATGTGCATTAATATTGTGTAACCCTAATGTGAAATTAGTCATGTTTGACAAGTCATGTTTGGTTGTTGTTCAGCAGTACAGTGATCAGGATCCTCAAGCACACCAAGCACTGGGTTTTGGGAGTGTATTTTTCTTTTACAATTCTTTGCCGAACTGAAGGGCTTGCTCAACAGTTATTTAGCAAGACTGAATTAGTTTCCATTCTTGTCTCCAGTATACTGATGGACACAAAGAGGTGAAGCTTGTGGTTGTTGCAGCATCTTTTTCTTCTTTCTACAAACACTGTTTTTCAACTTTCTTCTGCAGAGCCCATCCAGCGCTGGGCCCGGCCACTGCAAGCCTTGTTGGGTCAATGTGGGAAATCAGCCAAGGTGGAGTTTGAGTCGGTCGGCCTCAACCATGAGGGTGCGCATGGAGTCATTGTCATGTTCCGTTGATAACCTCCTAATTGATTCATGTTGGTTGATGTTTCACTCTGATATTGCAGTAAATATTTAGTTGTATCATTGTGCATCATCTGGATAACCCCAAAGTGTTCCTAAGGTATAATGATTGAATGTTTTGACAAGAATATGAACATTCACTCTTAGTTAGTAAGAAACTGTGTATGTGAGGTATTTGTTTCCATGTTATTTTTTTTTATTCTGATTATTTCCTCACTCTCAGGCTGTGTGAGCGGCAGGCTGGCCGTGAGCCTTCCTGGGAGTGCTGGGCGGCCTGGTGCCCCGGCTGAAGGCAAGCAGCCTCCTGAGACACCCAAAGACTGGCTGACACAAGATCTTGTGCTGGTACTGGTGTCTGAAGGCTGTGCAGTGGTGCGGACACAGGCTCAGAGTGCCCAGGTGGACCAAGATGCTGGTAAGTGTTGCAGCTGACAGATTACTGACAAGGGAACAGGCAGGGAATATAAACAAAACAGACATGGTAGTTATAAGTGTGGCCAGTGTCGCCTCTTCTTATTCTTTATAAATGTTTCCAAGGTTGCCGCCTGCCTGGGAGCAGACTCACAGAGGTCAGCGCAGGGCAGCAGGACAGCGCCCTCAGCAGTGACGATGAGTCTCTCCATGAAGGCTTCACAGCAGCAGGCCACCGTCGCCCGAGCATCCCGAGGAACACTTCAATGTCCAGGTGAGAAGCCTTGAGCTTTTTTGGAAATTATCCTTGGGAAAACTTATGGTATAAAGCATCTTTAACCCGTCCGCTGCGATGGGCATGTATTTGGTTTCATTGGTACCATGAAAACATGTACTACCAGGTCTTTCTCTGGCTCTGTGGTGGATAGTGGAGTGTTTCCCATGTGGTATTGGTGTGCTGGATATTCCCTCCCAAGGTGCAGGACTTTATATTTTTCTTCATTATTGTAGCAGCTACTTTTTGTTCCATTCCTGTTGCCATTTTTTCATTATTGAAGAAGCAACATTTTGTTCCATTCCTGTAGCTTGGTGAGGTCTTCTGGTAGGAAATTTGCAGTCAAGGGGTTAAAGATGCATATTTTTAATCAAAACTGATATTGAAAATCCTCTTGCATTCTCTAAAAAGCAAAGTCAGCTCAGGATTTTCTCCAACAGACTCTTTTGTAAGGTCCAGTCCTTGTTAGTGACTGCCGGTGAGAGGCAACACTTGGGCAGGGGGTGAAGCTTGGGGTGATGATGATGATTGTTGCAGGTGTGAGGATGTCAAGCCACCACAAGCCAGGAGGGAAGTGGCTGCTGGGGCCAAGACAGCAGGTGAAGCAGAACCCTTAAGCCTCAGGTCTTCACCCCTGGACGAAGGAGGTGTTTCTTGGCGGCCAAACTCGGGAGACTCACCAGAAAAGACCTTGGTAGATGATGCAAGTTTTGCTCGCTGGAGACCACAAGAGTATTCACCCGTGCCTCATATTGTGGGCGAGGAGAGCAGCCTGCACCA
>NW_026110479.1:70000-111262 GCF_024679095.1 Eriocheir sinensis
TATGTGTGTGTGTGTGTGTGACAATGTTTGATAATATGAGCAGGCCCCATCACCAGACCCCAGACGATGCAGGATCTTGCAGCAGTCTTTGAAGGTGGTGTGCCCGGTGCCTTACGTCTGGTGATGAATATTCCAAGGGCACAGTAGTCTAGGAAGTCTTGCTGCGTTGCTCTAATCCCTGGGAAACTAATTACAACTGGAGATTTTGTGGCCTCCTTGTAGTCGATGAGCGTAATGACGACTCCCTCGTTTGTTATATTACCCTCGGCATAGCCAAAGGCACAGTCGCAGGCCATGTAACTATAATGGGTGGACATAGCATTGTTACAACACCAGTTTTTATTGCCTTGATCTAGTCTTCGGGTGTATAGACAACTCCCTTAGTTAGTTTACCCTGAATGTTAGTGAAGGCAGAATTGTGGGCCGTGTACCGGGACCAGGTAGACATGGCTCCTGCTGGCTCTTGCCTGGGGAGAGGCGAGGCGCACAGGTTTATCCATGGCCCTATAGCATCTCCCTTGAAACCACCTTACTGTATTAATATCTGGGGCTATTACCATGTGGTTGGACCTCAGTGATGACAATAGTTAAAGACCGTCAGATGGCAGTGAAAAGTTTGACGCCACGTAAAACTCCAAGTGTATGATAACAAGTCTTTTGCCTAAACTCACAGGTAAACAAACAATACCAAGGACATTGAGACTATCGCCGGTCACGCCACAAAGGTCTGGGTCAGAGGCTCGAAGGCTCTAGCAACCTCCATGCAACGCTTATTTTAAAGCCATGTACGTCTTCTGACAACACATCAACTGCAGCGCTGATGTTGTCGGCAAAGGAAGCTTTCAAAGGACCCAATTCTACTCTTAAGTGCCATAATGTTAGGCTGACTGCACCAGACTCTATTAAGGTACTATCGTCAGGCCCAATTGCAGTCTCATTTTCTTTGAAGGCCTGGTTGGGTTCCTACCCCGGGTCAGTTTTGGGAGTGCATTCGGCTTCCCCAGAACGCAAACCCTTTCCATGCCCACCTGGCCGCTGCTTCTTCAATTTTGTCCCAGAGAAACACTCATCAGTACCATGACTATTAGTGCCGTGAACGACAGTACTTGCCAGTGTTGTTACCCGCGGCACGGCTTGAGGAATGGACGGCACAGCGTTTCCAAACTCCTGCGTGTCCCCCTTTGCACTCTGCCTTCGGATCTCCCTGGCGTTTTTACAATAGTCAGCGACGTGACTGTTTCGCTTACAATAGGAACAGTTGAATTTAGGCTTTCCGGTGACAGATGCAACCACGGATGAAGTAGAAGCGCTACCATTATCAATTTTATCATTATTCTGCTCCATATCAGCTACAGCGGGACACCCTGCTCCTTTCTCTTCAGCTTTGGTCTTGAGTTTGAGCAGGAAATCATGTAGTTGGTCATCGGGGTTGAAGACAAGAGATAAGGAACTCCTTCCACACTGGCCTTCCTTACATTCCTGTCTAGTATATATTAGTGCCTTTCATCGCTCGGCCTCGCTACCCGGTACTGGAATCATTTTAGATATCAAAGGTGTTAGGCATTCACATTTATTCCAGTCAGAGGATATGTGGAAATTTTACTGGCTTGACCTGGGGTAGTTTACTGACTGGCCCTGGTGGTAACGTGATCCTTTTTTTGTGCCAAGAACTTATTACAGTTGATGAGAGGAGCGGAAACGTCTGAGAGCACTGACCTAAGCTTATATTGAGTTATGGTGCCCCTGTTAGTCAGTCAGCTAGTTATTTACTTCATCCATTAGTTAGTTTATTAGTTCATTGAGTCATTAGTTAGTAAGCAGTCATCACACGTAGTTAATCAGTTAGTTCATTCACTAGTTAGTTATATATAGGTGTGTGTGTGAAGGCAGTGCTGTGATTATTAAATTATTTAGGCCGGCACGTGACAGCAGAGGTCATAATAATCCACATAATAATAATCTTTCTGTAGATATTCTCATCAATAATTTTCTCATAATTTTGTTGATTTTTTCCTCTTGTCAACAAGGGTCTATACTGTACATTATGGGGTGGGCCAGACTGTGGTGACTCTTCCCTCCTGCTGTTCATCTTCTTCTTCCTCCTTCAAGTCTTCCTTCCTCCATTCTTCCTCAATCTCAACACCTTTTCCCTTCACGTATGTTTTCTCTCCTCCCTAAAATTCTCTCGTCTTCCTCAGTATCCATATCGTCTCCTCCCTTTTATCTCTCCTCCTCCTCCTCTTTTCACTCTAGACATCCTTTGATCTCTCTTTCCCTCCATCATCCTCTCCTTTTCCTCCTCCCTTTCCTCTCCCTTGAATTCATCCCTCCCTCCTTCTCTCTCTTTGCATTCTTCCTTTTGCTCAGAATCTCTCTCTCTCTCTCTCTCTCTCTCTCTCTCTCTCTCTCTCTCCACCTATAATCCTTGCCTAGGTTCAATAATTTCTCTCCCTTTCGTCAGCCAAAAAAATCCTTCCCGCACTAATTTTTCCTCCTTACCTTCCTCCCTCCATGGCTTTCATTCTTCTTCCTCCTCCTCCTCCCTCCTCTTTCGTCGTCTTCCTCCTCCATCTCTGCTCTTCCTTTATGTATATTAATTTTTCCTCCTTCCTGTCGTTCCTTCTCTCCGTTTCCTCCAAACATCATCTTTCTCTCCTCCTCCTCCTTTCTCTTACCTCCCTCTCATTTTGTCCTCTCTTCCTCGTATGGTAGTCTGTCTCCATATATATCGGTTCCATGTTATTTCAGTCACTCAGTTCCTCCTCAGTGCGTAATGTTCATACGAGGCGTCTGGCCAAGATAGGGTTTAAGTGACTTGTTCTCGAGTATACTAAGGGTCAATTTCTTCCCCCAGAACACTTATAAATAAGACTCCTGACCCCTTGCCTTTACCATATACAAGGTCTCTAATGCCTATCTTAGTTGGATGTCTTGTAGTTTTTGTAATCTTTGCTTTGGCTGACATAGATTTCACCTTCTCTGTTCTGTTTTTGTAGACTTGTGTGTGTGTGTTGCTCAGGCTTCATCTTAGTTGGATGTCTTGTAGTTTTTGTAATCTTTGCTTTGGCTGACATAGATTTCACCTTCTCTGTTCTGTTTTTGTAGACTTGTGTGTGTGTGTTGCTCAGGCTTCTCCCATTGATATATTTGTTTCATTTGCTGTTTTGTTTATTATTTAGAACTTTGTTTAAACGTCTATTCTCTCATTTTGACTCCTGTCTTTTGCTCTCTCTCTGAGTTCACTTTTTCTCATGTTTCTCTCTCTCCCCTAACAGTATCTTTCTCATTCTGACTTCTCTCTTTTGTTCTCTCTCCTTCAATCTCTTCTCCTCCTCTCAACTTTTCCTTCTTTTGACTCCCTTATATATATATATATATATATATATATATATATATATATATATATATATATATATATATATATATATATATATATATATATATATATGAAAAATTGTGCGTTTTTTTGCCCATTTTGGCAAAAAAGTGCAAAAAGTAAGCCATTTTTATGGCTTAAGTCCATTTTACTTAAAAGACTCTCCGGAGATAAACTGCTTTGGTGTCTGCAAAATAATAATAATAAAATTTTTTGGCAATTATTTATTTCATAAATACAGCTTTAAACACATCACAAGAGAGCACATTTCCTTCAATATGAGGCTGATTCTGCATGAACCTGACACCTTGTTCTTTCTTCTTCCAGAGTGTGCGGTGTGTCGCTTGCAGAGACAGCGCAGGCGGACCAAGACGCCCGAACCTTCAGGAGATGTTCGTTCAGCCGTTCGATTCTGCCGAGGGAAAGAAGACATGTTAGTCAACTCTGATGACTTGTACATCTCTGTGGACTCTACTCTGCTAGGGACTGTTTTGTAAGCCAGTCACGGAAGATGTGAACTGAATCTGTACTATGAAGTCTTATAAATAAAGTTATGGGCCAAACCTATGACTTTATCTCAACCATAAATACAATCTGGCTATCTCCGGACGCTTTTAGAGGTAAAATGGACTTAGGTGCATTTTTCAAGCATTAACAGCAATTTTGGTGCATTTTTCAAGCATTAACAGCAATTTTTTGTCATTTTCAAGCTATTTTTAAGCCATAAACTGATATTTTGAACATTTTAAAAGCTAATTCTATTTATATTAAAGGGAGAAACAATTTTTAAACGGCATAAAACTACTTGTATAAAGTAAATATAGATTAATACGAGGGAATAAACATGAGAAATACTAGAGAAGACAAAGGGAACTTAAAGAGAATGACAAGAGATTGCATACATAAAGAGCTCAAAAGTTATAGGAAAAGCAATGAAAGTTAAGAGAAAACATATGAAATAAAAGCCATAAAAACAAGACTTCTGAAAAATGAGAACTCAAAGACGATTAACCGCTAAAAACTGAGGTTTGTGGACAAAATATATCAAAATTAGCTTAAAAATGACCGGAATGTGACAAAAAATTACCAAAACGACAAAAGAATGACCCAAATGACAAAAACATTACCAGAATTTTACAAAAAAAGTACCATAATCTGGCAAAAAATGACCCAAATTTGATAGAATAGAGCTTTGTAGTTGCAAGACTGCGTGCATGGAGTAGGAGGAATGTTAGCCACACCAAGTTAAGCACAACCTACCCAGCGCTCAGAATGAAGACCTACTGAAAGCCTAACGTCACTGCACTTCGTAACGTCACAACAACATGACGTAGGGACTTCAAGTTTGTGGCACAATGAAGAGGAAGGATGGATACACAAATGCTCATGTATTCAAAGCTACCGGGCTAGGGAGAGCTGTGATACTGATAATGGAAAGTGAAATATTTACAGGAAGACATCACAACATTGCCGTACAGGGAGAATCAATTTCATGGTGCGTTCCCGCTCTTTAGGGAAAGCCGGTACTTTTAAACATATCTTGTTTGAAAAGCCTCTCATAGCATAAGTTGCTGGGCTTATCAAGGACTGTTTTGTGACCCTGGTGATGGTTTTACATGACTTATATGCCATGAAAGGAAAAACCACCCATGACAACCTGGTTCAAATTCTCTGTGGCTTTGGGAAATAGTTGTGAGGGGAGCCCGTGACATATAAGGATATTGACGTTAACCTGAAAATCAAGCCACGTAGCTGTTTTCTTATATATAGCCTGTGAATGTACCAGACCTGTCACCCATACAGCACAGTGAGTAATATTAACACCCAGGATAAGGGAGGCCGACACATCGACAGTACCAATATTACCATGGGTGCAGCAAGCTTGGGATGCGCTCAATACTGCTACCCTGAGAAACCTGATGGAAAGCATTACCCTGAGGTCAAATGAGGGGGTTAAGAGGTAAGGCTTCACATCAAACTACTAAAGAAAGGAATGGTGAATGTACAGTGAAAATTTAATGTTATTTATTCCATGGGGTAATTTAAGGTAATTTAGTGGTTATTATGACGTTTATGAAAGGTAAACAAAGCAGTCCTCAGAGGTTAAATGGGGCGATTAAGTGGTAAGGCTTCTCGTCAAACTACTAGAGAAAGGAACGGTGAATATCCAGCGGAAATTTGACATTATTTTACAGTATAATTTAGTGGTTATTACAGCGTTTTGAAAGGTAAACATATGACTATTATACTGCCCACAATATGAGCCTTTGTTGACAGCATGCACTAAGGCTTCAGTGAGAGGGAACAGGAGGTATTTCATGGTGTGTTTTAGTGCTTATCACGACATTTACTGGAAGGTAAACACATGATATTATTCTGCCCATAAAGTGACCCTTCCTTAACTGTATATACTCAGGCTTCAGAGAGAGAGAGGGAGCAGATGATGATGACACACACTTTACTAACTAGAGTTTTTACTTCATTTTGTCCCAAGTTCTCCCTATTTTTCCTCCCTCTCCTTCAGTCTATCTTAAATCCTCTCTCTTCCTCCCTCTCCTCCAGCCTCCAAATATCCCTCTGTTCCCTCCCTGACTTGATCAATGTAAATGGGGCAGTGATGTGCTTCTCGGATGACTGTTTGGATTAATGAACTCTCTCTTTCTCTGTTCTGACCACCACAATCAACCGAGAGCAACCAAAATTCATCCCAACCTAGCCAAAGGATCGATCTACCAGCCTACCGAACATCAACCATCTGCCAAACACAGTAACAGAATGATAGAGAAAAAGGTTGACAGTATTACAAAAATTCTGTATCATCCTGAAACCTACACTTAATGCATGACTCTATTCTGACCACCATAATCAACCAAAATCAACCAAAATTTATCTGAACATAGTCAAAGGACCCATCTACCAGCCTACCGAATGTCAACCATCTACCACACACAGTAATTGAATGGTAGTAAAAAAGGTATAAAAATATTACCAGCAAAATTCCGTACAATCCCATGACTCAACTTCACACAAAAAGGGAAAATAGTAATCCATGAAAAGCCTTCCTTCTGAGATACTTTAAAACTTTTTATAGAAAGGAAAACTTATCAAAAAGCCTGCCATGTTCTCTCTCTCTCTCTCTCTCTCTCTCTCTCTCTCTCTCTCTCTCTCTCTCTCTCTCTCTCTCTCTCTCTCTCTCTCTCTCTCTCTCTCTCTCTCTCTCTCTCTCTCTCTCTCTCTCTCTCTCTCTCTCTCTCTCTCTCTCTCTCCTTCCTTCAGAGAAATACCAGAAGCAATAATTATAGAGAAGAAAATGAAAAAGTCACCAAGGAAATATTGATAAATGGAAGTAACACTCACCAAGGAATTCCTGTGTCCTCCTCTTCCTCCTCCTCCTCCTCCTCTTTCTTCTTCTTCCTCTTCTTCTTCTCCCTGTAATATAAATAAGGAGGTATTAATCTGTATAAAACTTAAGATACATTTTCATATAAAAACAAATTCTTTTCAACTTTCAACCTTTCCTTCTTTCCTTCCTTTCCTCTTGGTTCAAGGTACAGAGGAAGGGTCACACTACCACCAGGGTCATAAAACTACCCCTGGAAATGTCTCCCACAACTCATAGGAAAGCCTTGGCAAATGTGTGTTTCTTAGGTTTAACCCCTTGACTGCGTATTTCCTACAGTCAGACCTCACCAAGCTACAGGAATGGTACAAAAAGTGGCTGCTACAATTCAATGAAGAAAAATGTAGTCCTGCACCTTGGGAGGGGAAATACAGCACACCAATAACAGATGGGAAACACTCTACTATCCACCACAGAGGCAGAGAAAGACCTGTGAGTGTATGTTACCTGGCTACCAGTGAAGGGATATCCAGCACACCAATACCACATGGGAAACACTCCACTATCCACCACAGAGGCAGAGAAAGACCTGGGAGTGTATGTTACCATGCTACCAGTGAAGGGATATCCAGCACACCAATACCACATGGGAAACACTCCACTATCCATCACAGAGGCAGAGAAAGACCTGGGAGTATATGTTACCAGGATACCCATGAAAGCCAAATCCGTGCCAATCGCAGTGGACGGGTTAAGGTACAGCAAAGGGGTCACACTACCAACAGTCATAAAACTACCCCTGGAAATGCCCCAAACTCTTAGGAAAGCCTTGTCAAATGTGTGTTTCTTAGTTTCATGGTACAAAAGAAGGGTCACACTACCACCAGGGTAAAAAAACTATCCCTGAAAAGGCCCAAAAATCCTCCAAAAGCCTTGTCAAATGTGTTCTATAGAGGTTCCTGGTACAGAAGAAGGGTCACACTACCAACAGTCATAAAACTAACTCTGGAAATGCCTCCAACAACTCCTGGGAAAGCCTTGTCAAATGTGTGCTTGGGTGCTGAGATGGCACAGGAGTCTGTCCACACACTGTCCTTCCTTCAGTTCCCGGCACAGCTTGACGCACTTCCCTTAGCCGAGAACTGAGAGCTCCTTCCTTACACACACTGAAGGGTGTTTTTCCTCTCCCGATGTGCACTAGCCACATCATCACATCAGTAATAGTCCATGGCCTGGGGGGTTCCCGTGTGCATGAGTTGTACCCTAAGTTACTCCGTTGTGTATTATAGCTCCTTGAATTATCACAAAAATCAGGGTAGTACACTTTCTGAGACCTGGCAGCACGTGAGAGATTTAGGCTCAATTTCACTATATCGGGTGAAAATTTTGACCCGTAAATTCAGGGTAGCTGAAAGTAAAATGCCCATATCTCCCTGAAAATTTAACTTAGAGAGATCATTTACCACTCAAAATGTTCCTTTTAATGAGCTCTTTCCAATGCTATATATGATATTTACCTTCAGACCGAAGTTCAGAGTAATATTAGATCATAAATTACCTAACTCTTACCAGAAAAAGAAAACGTAATAATTTACCTTCCAAAGGAAAAACTGTCACACAATATTAAAGAAAACAGTTTATATTGAATACACTCAACACAGCAACACTGTACCACTAATAAAATTGTAGGCAGTTTATGACATGCCATACATGTAGGAGCTTACGGTAACCGTTGATAGAAACTCTATCAACGATCTATGGCCACTACTATCAAGGTGGCTCTTTGTCATTGTATCCGTATTGATATTTGATGATTATTTACTTTAGAAAAGTTACCCACCAAATAAAATATTGGAAAGTTTTGGGATTGTACAATTTCCTTATATAATTATTGATTTTTTAAAATTCTGGCTATAGCAAATTAATTTATTAAGCTTTGAAGTAAGTTCAGTAATTGCTTTGAAAAAGTACCATGAGGGAAAATCAAGAAAAATGTAATAAATAAATTAAACTAGTTACAAGATTCATGATGACCATTTTAACAAAATTAATCCATTTAAAGTCTCAGGAGGGATGCCAGAGAACTTTTAGGTAATTCATCACACACGTAAGTTATAGGGCATACATTACTTCCTCCATTGTAAGTTTAAAATGAACTTTTGCAAAAACTTAGTTTACATTCTTTGATGCCAAAAGATCATTTAAAAATAAATGAGTGATTAATGATTTAAATACAAGTGGTGTAGGAGCAGCATCCTGTTTGTACACATTGAAGGCGGCAGCCTTTTGTTCGCTGCAAGATGAGCGTGCTCACAGCATAAAACAATGTGGATGGGGTCTCAGTCAGCATTGTACACTCACAGAGGTGGCACTCAAGCCCTCTTGAACACTTATGCCTGTGCTGTAGTGTGTGTTCTTGGTGTTTTGAGGAGTACAGTGTGCGTTCATTTTGGTTTGTGAGTTTTGGGGTTTGTGAGCCAGCTTGCCAGATTATCGTACTCAGAGGACCCTATTTACTGGTTTCTGATGCTTAACTATGGCCAAGAAACATCAGGAATTCATTATTTTAGTGAGAACTGTAAATTAATGTAGTTACATGGGTCCAGATGTTTTTTGGGTTGAAAATTGGTAAATATGAGAAGCCGTGTACGAGAATCTGGCTTCGTTGTTTGTGAGCAAAATAACATTACAAATTAAGCTGGTAAACCGTGGCATGACTATTTGCTATTGTTATATGTTGTTATTTATTACTGAGCCCGACGAGTGTTTCCTGCGCAGAGGCCACTACCATAAATTATCCGTGCAATCTGACATAGCAGGTTGCCAGCGCCCGGTAACACACACCTTAAGAATCACTGTGCCCAAACTGTCCTTTCTATGTCTATTCTATTCTATTTTTTGTTTATTTCAGTAACAGGTATTATGTGTTTAGTGTTATACTATAAGATCCATGACTCGGCTCACTTGGATCATTTAGGACTGATGGAAGACTTGTAAATAGGGCCATTTTCTTTATACCTAACTCAACCTTACCTAACCCAACGTTCATATACATCTATTTTGGGTGCATCTCTCTCTCTCTCTCTCTCTCTCTCTCTCTCTCTCTCTCTCTCTCTCTCTCTCTCTCTCTCTCTCTCTCTCTCTCTCTCTCTCTCTCTCTCTCTCTCTCTCTCTCTCTCTCTCTCTTCATTATACCTCACAACTTTACCTTACCTTACCTAACCCAACCTTCATATTCATCTATTTTGGGTGGATTTTTTTTCTCTCTACATATATATTTATTATACCTCACAACCTTACCTTACCTTACCTAACCCAACCTACATATACATCTATTTTGGGTGCATTTCTCTCTCTCTCTCTCTCTCTCTCTCTCTCTCTCTCTCTCTCTCTCTCTCTCTCTCTCTCTCTCTCTCTCTCTCTCTCTCTCTCTCTATTCATTATACCTCACACCCTTACCTTCCCTTACCTAACCCAACCTTCACATACATCTATTTTGGGTGCATTTTTTCTCTCTATATATATTCATTATACCTCACAACCTTACCTCACACCCTTACCTTCCCTTACCTAACCTTCATATATACAATAAGCACGGCTACTACTGTGTGACTATATGGGCGACAAATGAGCTTGTGTAGTAGGAATTTGTTTAGTAGTAGGAATACATATTCTTATGGGAAAAGTTATATATGGGCAGCAATGCCTTACAGTTTTTGTATCGCTGCCTCCCTCGCCAAGCCCCGCAGGACATCAAGAAGGCACACATACAGTAAACCCTCCATATAATGGACTAATTGGGGGGGAGCTTAGTCTGCTAATGCCAAAAGTCCATTATAAGCAGCGAAAAAAAATATATATATATATTACCGACAAACCTAATAAACATCGGTATATAGTTTTTTTTATTGAGTATGTTATGTGTGTGTAATCTACATAGCAGCTCAACACAGTTGGCGATGGACTGCAGGGCACTGAGGCTGCCTGTTGTATACCCACAGCAGCCCGCAGCTGCATTGCAAAGTAACTCATAGTTCAACTTTCCCACTGTTTCTACATTTCACTCAGCGCTCACAAAGATCACAAGTGGACAAACTAGAACAACACCAGGCAAATTAATGTTTTCCTGCCGTGTATTCCCCCTGCGTGGTGGACACCAGAGCCACTTATTTCTGCCAGGAGTATTTCTCACAACACTGGACGGCGGCGGATTGGACCACGCACGCCGCCCCGTCCCTCGCTGCATATTTCTGCACCCCACACTGCTGAGTGCCCAATAAATTTACAGTAACCAAGCATAATCTAACCTAACCTACCTAGCTGGGGGCCATCTCCCCTCGACCCCTAAGCTGTGTCAGCACTGACACTCACGAACACTTGGCTATTTTCCATTACATTAACGTCCTGGATTGATGCATAAAACTATTCTGGATCGGTCCCCGTGGATTTCTGACCCTCAGGGTTGATACACTAACTGGGTAAACTAACACAGGTAAAAGGTGTGCCAGTGCATTGCCTTCCACACATTGTTGTCAGCACTTGTTGCTGTCCATTGCTCATTTGTTTTCACTGACTGACTGACTGGCGGTGAATCAGTGGCGGCCACTTGGAAACAGACAACAGGGCACGCCACACTGCCCTTCCAAGCGTTACTGTACACCGTCATGGCTTGTTTCTGTCTCTGTGTCTCATTTTGTTTTGTTGGCCTGGCTGCTGGAGTGTTGGTTTGGGTGAGACACTTCCTTCACTCCTTACACACTGTGGGGGAAACTAGGCACTTTGTGGCTTAGAATTTTAGGGCCTCACACAGTACTTTGTGCAGTGTGAAGACGCATACTAGACGTGCCTCATGTAGAGATTTTGGGCTCCATTTATATATATATATATATATATATATATATATATATATATATATATATATATATATATATATATATATATATATATATATATATATATATATATATATATATAGTGTGGCGACTATGCCTGATGAACAAGCCTCCCATAACCCACTTAGCTAGGGAGGTACCTCTTTGGCCGACTCAGTAAGGAGTGGCTCTCCCGTCACGCTGGTCGCAGGTTCAATCCCAGGCAGCCGGCGAATACCCTGATCTTGATTAATTTCTCGTGTGTTTCGATACACGCAGAGGACGTGTTGGGAAATAGGGGAAATAGAAATGAAGCTCCCGGGGCATGACATAATTATACCTAAGTTAACCCTTAAAGGAAGGCTGAGGGTAATTCCTGCTCAGGCGGACAAAGGCAGAAAGGCGGGGTGCGGGAATTACCGTCATTTGATTTCCCGCAAAAATTTGTACTACTTCCCAACATGATATCTCTGGCAAGCAGCAACTGAGTTACTTGTAGTTACTTTCACCATGTAAATAAAAGATTGGCAAGCACTATGAATTATTGTGTTTTGGGCTCCAATTGCCACACAGGGCACTGACGAAGAACACCTTTTTAGACAATTTTATCAGCGGGCACACAAGCAGAAACTCCCCCTCCAGGCCGTCCTTCAGGGGTTAACCTTACCTAATCTTATATATACCTATCTATCTATCTGTATATACACATGATTGAGTTTACAGGCAAAACATCTTTCAGGCAGACAGAATTCATCCCCCCAGACGCATGCCTATGGGTAAAGAATGGGTAAAAAGATATCATTTTAACCTCATGAACCTTGGGGTACAGTTGGCAACCCAGGATCATTGAGGGCAAAAAGTTGAATGTTTCTCTGGGGTGATACTGGCGGCGTCCCTTGGGGAAGAGTGACACCTGACGTACATTGGACAGGTCTGCGTACACTGGGGTGTCATACGTGCACCTAACATCACCACATCATGGGAAATGGATGTAAGAAGAGGCGTGGCTTGGAGAGGAACCAAGCCTTCAGGTGTCTGCCCCGAACACTTCAGGCACAGGGAGGGATCCTTGACTTACGACGGATTTCCAGATTTTGTGTGAAAGGTGAAACACATTAATTAAGGAGACGTCACCGTTTTATGAGCACACGTCACTCACTCCTATAAGGTTACACACGCCCCAAGACTCCTGACCTTTGACCTAGGATAGCGGCGGCCCGACCGAGGAGGAGAAAATAAAACAGTACTGTACAGCACCTAACTGCCTATATGCTTAACAAAACTAAGAAGGAACTGTTGTCAGACCAAATCCAAGTGCCATAAGTGCCTACATCACTCACTATTAATAATCATACTTATAAGCATCTATCCATCATACAAGAACCAGCAAGGAAGGAAGGAAGGAAGGAAGGAAGGAAGGAAGGAAGAAAGCAAGCAAGGAAGGAAGGAGGGAAGGAAGGAAGGAAGGGAGGAAGGAAAAGAAAATATTTAACACTCACCATTGGTTTAATGTCTGCCATATTACAAATCCTTCCTCTTCTTCTTCCTCCTCTTCTCTCTCTGTGTGTTCTCTTCTTTTTCTTCTTCTTCTTCTTCTTCCTGTGTAAACAATAGAGATAGCAATAAATTCACGAAAAGAAAAAAATTGCAAATAAAAAAGGAGAAAAAAATTATATTGAAAGAAGAAGAAAAATAAGATAAATACCTTTATGGATTTATTTTATTTACCGTATGTATTTTTGTGTGTGTGTTTGTTTGTTGGGAAGCACAAGCGACACAAGAAGGATTTTGATTTTAAATCAGTTTATTTTACTCTTTTATTCTGAGAGAGAGAGAGAGAGAGAGAGAGAGAGAGAGAGAGAGAGAGAGAGAGAGAGAGAGAGAGAGAGAGAGAGAGAGAGAGAGAGAGAGAGAGAGAGAGAGAGGGGCAGGAAAAGAGAGGGAGCAGCAAAAGTGAAATATTGTGAAGCGGAAAATTGTAGGTAGGCAAAGATATACTGGCCAGGCTTTTGAAGGAGTGTTTTGTGATGGTGGTGATACATGGCTTCTGCACACCTTCATCTGAAGAAACGCCCATGGAAACAAACCTAGTCAGTGTGGCTTTGGAAAATAGTCATAATGGGAGATGACAAGTCTCTTATAGAATTTGCTAGGCTTTTCACGTAGTATTTTTGTGATGATACATGGCTTTTGCACCTTCAATGGAAAAGTCACCCATGGAAACAAACCTAGTCAGTCTTCCCTGTGGCCTTGGGAAATGGTTGAAATAATGGGAGACACACAGACATGTGAGAAGACAGAGGTACAGAGTGATGCTGGGTTATATTGGGAGCCCGATGCAGTTAAAAACATAGACCTGAGAACCATTTCCCCATGTCCACATGTCTGGAGGAAGGGAGCATGTCTGTGGGCCCCTGTACACCTGTCACAAGTATGAGGGAGACCACTAACCCTCTCCCTAACACTCCGAAAAAGAGAACTTTGTTTATGAAAGCACTTCTTGTGCATATGAAGGAAGGAAAGTCTGTTTTATCTTTCTTTTTGACCTTGAGCGATGTCCTTTACTGTAAGAAAAAAAAACATAAAATATAAACCATCCAGCAGTGAAGCAAGTTTCCAGACTCAACTCAGTGTTTGGTAAAATTGTTGCGGCACTGAACAAATCTTTCTGTATTTTGTATCTTTTTATGCTTTTTATTATTTCTTATTTACCTTTCAATGTTCTTCACCTGTATAATTTCTTTACTCCTAATGTTATACACTTTTAAATGATCATCTTGTTTTTGTAAATCAAGACAACATGTTATAGATGCACAGTCGCGATATGAAGTGATGTCGCCGCACTCAGAATGTTTCCAACGGGAGCATTTGAAGGTAACGGAAGTGATGTGTATTTATTGTTTATGTTATAATGTTCCCTCTTCATGATAATATGTTGTGATGTAAAGCACAGTAAAATAACAAAGCAGTACCTGATTTACAATTATACATTCATTTGTTTTAAAAATGCAACTGCAAATGTCATGTGTTGCCTTCAGTACTGAAGACAACCTTCAAATGATTTAACTCACATCATGTGCTTATCTTTGCAAAACAGTTGTTATACGGCGTTAAGATTTAGGCAATATAAACATATATATATATATATATATATATATATATATATATATATATATATATATATATATATATATATATATAAATATATATATATATACATGTGTGTGTGTGTAGTGCGGCAACTATGCCTGATGAATGAGCCTCCCATAACCCACTTAGCCAGTGGTGTACCTCTTTGGCCGACTCAGTAAGGAGTGGCTCTCCTGTCACGCTGGTCACAGGCTCAATCCCAGGCAGCCGGCGACATCACTTCATATCGCGACTGTACATGCCAGCCAAGATATAACTTTCTTCATCAATAAACCTACAATTATATTATTATTATTATTATTATTATTATTATGATGATGATTATTATAAATTCCAATAAGTTGTGGCACTAGGGTCAATTTTTGTCAATGCTAACACACTCCATTACAAGTGTACTGAGTGCCCTAACTAATGGTTTGTTATCCCATTAAGTAAAAGTAAACACTATCTGTTTCCATACTTGGCAGAAAACAATAATTCCTGCATTCCTTGGCTGTAGTATCATGCTGTAAATAACACACACTAGCATGTGTTAAGTATTATTGGGCTGACTTGAGGAAGAACAAATGTTACAATTTACAAGTCACCAGGTGTAACAGTTTTCTTTGGTCACCATGCAATAGAGCAATTGTTTTGCTTCAAATCTTGCAAGACAACAATGCCTTGTCTGATTTTGTTGTGTCAGGCATTAAGGGCAGACTGAAATAAATGTTGCAGACATCATTATTACTGTGGTTTGCAGCATTTCCAACACAATCAAGTAACACTTTCAAAATATTACACCCATCAGTACTTAGAGCATGTTACAGGCAGGTGGTGACATTTCCTTTGTTTTGGGCAGGCAAAACAGGCAGCCAGTGTTGTTTTGGCATAAACACATGGTAGTGAGGGCATTAAAATATTCAATAAATTTGTAAGGCGGCAGTGTTTCATCACTGCCTGCCACTCACTGACGTCCCAAACCTTACATGGGCCCAGGGAACCAAAGCTGGCTGTGGCTTCAAGCTTTGCACAGACTTAACCAATCCTTAGATTCAGAGATCAGTGTTCTGAACACTGAATCATACCTGCCAGCAGCTGTTAACCCTTTCATTGCTAGTCCCTCGCAGCGAGACTACCCCCCAGGCGCACTCGGGCAGCCCAACTGAGGGAGGGGGGTCTCTTTTAACCTCAGCATCTCAAAAACTATTCATCACAGCTAAAAAACAAAACAAAAAAACATTGGAAAGAGTAGGCCAAGATCTATAAGATTCGGTTAAGTAAGCCTCTCCTGCAAATGTACAGGCACGTTCAGCAAGTGACGCTAGTGCTTGCTCTTTCAACTGCTCATCTCAAAAACAATTCACCACAGGTAAAAAACAAAAACACCTTTGGAAAGAAGAGGCCAAGATCTATAAGATTCGGTTAAGTAAGCCTCTCCTGCAAATGTACAGGCACGTTCAGCAAGTGACGCTAGTGCTCGCTCTTTCAACCATTGTATCTCAAAAACAATTCACCGCAGCTAAAAAACAAAAACACCTTTGGAAAGAAGAGGCCAAGATCTATAACATTCGGTTATGTAAGCCTCTCCTGCGAACGTACAGGCACGTTCAGGGGGTGTTGCCTGTGAAGACGTACATTTAGGCGTGCGTGACGGTCAACTGTAAGGCAATTACTGAGTAGCTCTCTTGATGATGTGGTGCTGGCAGGGCAGTACTGCCAAATGCAAAATTTACAACTATTTGGTCAAAAAATCAGTGAGGTGAAGGTTTGCAAAAATGCTGCAATATTGGACAACAACATCCACCAGTTACTCGTCCGTAGATTTTCTGCGCTTTTCCGCTCTAGGCTGATATGATTTTCCACCAAATTTAGTGGAAAACCCACTCAATTGGCAGTGCTGTGGGGTGAGAAATAGTGTTGGAACACTCTCATATGTGGGAAATTTGAGTGCGACTGGTGATCACAGCGAGGGTTTAGCACCACCGGCAAGTTACGCTGGTCCTCGCTGCAAGGATTTACCATTAAAAGGGTTAAACACACAGGTCCAGCTGGGGGTAGGGCTGGGCTGGGCAGGTACCAGTACAGGACAGGACAGGTCCTAACAGTACCGACTCTACAACAGCACCAGACTGATGAGCAGACTGGTGCCCTGACTGTGTCACACAGTACTGCCAATACCAGTACTGGTGTCTGCCCTTACTGCCAACAGGACCTGTTGGTTGGGCTTTAACAGCCCAACAATAATAATAATAATAATAATAATAATAATAATAATAATAATAATAATAATAATAATAATAATAATAATAATAATAATACATACCTGCTTCCCTCCTTCTTGTGGCAGTGAGTGGCTCCCCTGGTGGTGGTGGTGGTGGTGGTTCCACATCACTGATCCTGCAAATAATGGTTCATAAATATACACTTGGAGACAGGCTGGAAAAAAAACACAGTAAAAAAAGAAGAAAAAAAAAACATGTTTTTTTTTGGTTTTAATGTTTTTTTTTGGTTTTAATATATATATATATATATATATATATATATATATATATATATAAATATATATATATATATATATATATATATATATATATATATATATATATATATATATCATTACACAAGATTGGAAGAGAGCAAACATAGTACCAATTTATAAAGGAGGAAAGAGAGAGGACCCATTAAGTTACAGAGCAGTATCACTCACTAGTGTGGCTGCAAAGATATGTGAGAGGCTACTTAAAAACAGGTGGTTGGATTTTTTAGAAAGGGAGAGAATTATCTCGGATTGCCAGTTTGGATTCAGGAGAGGGAGATCTTGTGTCACCAACTCGTTATGGTAGTCAAGGGTGACAGATTTAATACAGGAGAGAGAAGGCTGGGGGATGGAGTGTACCTGAATTTGAAAAAAGGCATTCGACAAAGTACCACACAGAAGATTAATTTGGAAAATTAAAAATAGGGGTGGAGGGTGATGGACTGGCTGGAGGACTTCCTAACTAACAGGGAAATGAGGACAATAATCAGGGACAAGGCTTCCAACTGGTGCCCAGTGAGGAGTGGGGTCCCACAAGGTTCAGTGCTGGCACCAATACTGTTTGCTGTTTGTATAAATGATATGGTGGAGGGAGTGACCAGCTCTGTGAGTTTGTTTGCAGGTGATGCAAAGCTATTGAGACGAGTCAATGATGTCAAGGACTGTGAGGCATTGCAGAGGGACCTGGACAAAATATGGGAGTGGAGTGGTACATGGCAGATGGAATTCAACCTTGGGAAATGTAAAAAATATAGTTTGGGAGGAGTGGTAGAAGATGTGAATATGATTATAAGATGGGACGTGAGATAATATGCAGAGGAGTGGAAGAAAAAGATTTGGGAGTGGCTGTCTCAGAGAACATGTCACCGGACAAACACATCAACAGGATAACGGGACAAACTATGAATTTGCTGAGGAACATAAGGACGGCATTTGTGTATTTGGATGAGGAGATGATGAAGAAATTAATAGTTACAATGATAAGGCCAAGGTTGGAGTATGCAGCAGTGGTCTGGTCTCCTCACGAAAAGAAGAATATAAAAAAGCTGGAAAGAGTACAGAGAATGGCAACTAAGATGGTACCGGAACTTAGGGATCAGACTTACGAGGAGAGACTCAATAGCATGGGGCTCACAACCCTGGAGAGAAGAAGAGAAAGAGGAGACCTGATAGCGGTGTACAGGGTGGCGAGCAGGGTGGAGAATCTGGAGTGTGTGTGGAGCGAGAGAGAAACGAGAGGACATGGAAAGAAGTTGAGGGCGACCACGTGTAGGCAAGATGTGAAAAAGTTTAGCTTCCCAAACAGAAGCATTGAGTTGTGGAATGGACTGGAGGAGGAGGTGGTTTGTGCAAGAAACATTCACGATTTTAAGAAAAAGTTGGATAAGAGAGGATATGGAGACGGGACAGCGCGAGCGTAGCTCTTTTCCTGTATGTCACAACTAGGTGAATACACACACACACACACACACACACACACACACACTGCATGAGGCAATGGGACAAGCCATAAAGTCAGCAACAATTAGAGGAGTTCTGTCCCCCCAAAATTGTCATTGATCGCTAGCTACTTTAACTAAAACAGAGTCAAGGCCTGTTGATGCTATGAAGACTCGCACACTTTAAAATCTCTCATGTGATAAATCATGATGCACTGTGCCTGTAGTCTACAAGACATTGATCCCAAGTGTTTATGCTAACATATTTCAGGTGAAGTGGTGAGAAACACTCTACCATTCAGTTATTACAAGCTAAATACTTGCACCCAAGCTTACACCATTCTCGCATTTTTGTCTAATCTCCTGCTGCATGTATAGCTTGAACCATTTTTCCAATAGATTCCACGAAGACTTACTTATGTTCAATCTGGAAAGTACCAAACAGAATCTAGCCAGTAGAACTCGTGGTAATGAGATATTCAAAAGGCCGAAACCCGCACAGTACCAAAAGGAGCCGCTGAGGGGCTGAACTCACTCTCACCAGGACTTCATACCTGTCAAGTCTTACGTTTTTTGCATAAGTCTTACGTAATTTCGGTGATTTTCAAGTTTTACAATGTAAGTTGAAAATCTTACATTTTTTCTCCGCTGGCAATGTTTTTTTTTTAACCCTCTCGCGCACAATGACGCGTTTCGCATCATCAAAGGTAAAAGGTCCTGGCACACGATGACACGAAACGCGTCATAGAAGTTAAAAAAATGATTAAAAATTAAGTTTTCAGTGGAAGTGCGTCAAATTTGGAGAGTCATTTGTTGGGATAAGTTTCTTAATGGTAACATATGGCAACCTTTCTAAGGAGCGTAAATGAGGAGCATGGAGCGATTTTTAGTTGTTAGGCTACTCTGACGGGAGAGGAAAAAATACAGTTTTCTTGGAGTAACTCAGGAACTAATAGGTGTATGAAGATTTTGAGGATACCATAAGAATCCTCACTTTATTCCGCTTCGAAACATATAATCGGCTAAAAAAGTTGGCCCACAAATTTTCGAGATAGCAAGTGGGGAAGAGTTGGTACTTAGGATTTATTGTCTACAATACTCTATACGAAGACTTGAAACGAGCTTCTATTGTTTATATATATTTTTTCCTCTATTTTTATTTGCGCATGTTCTAGTACAAGTCTTTATGAAGCCATTGACACCAAATTTATTGGGGTACGATATATCTGTGATGGTAAAATACGTACTGAAAGGTAAGAGTTTCGCGGTGGCAAAAAAAGGCTGGTCGGGCCTGAGAGATGCATGGTGAGTGGAAGAGAAACTTACTGGAAACTTACTGTGCGCGAGAGGGTTAACATGTTTGTTTTAAACAATTTTAAATATATCGCACGCGCCATATTTAAATTCATGTGAGCATGCTGAGTAACGGTTACTATTACGATTAGTGTGTGTGTGGGGGGGGGTATCTCGTGCACCCTGCTTGAGTCCGACGGAAGTTTTTTTTACACAAACTTATGGTCTCTAACGCAAAATCTTATGGCAAGACACCACAGTAGCTTGACAGGTATGAGACTTAGCAACACAAAGGGCTGTAGCTGTCTAGGACACTGGGGAGAAAGAAACAGTGGAACACCTAATTGTAGAATGTAGCAACTACGAGAGGCAGAGAGGAGAGTTAGTACCAGAAGAAGTGATGGCCGTGATGAGCCGATGAAAAGCGATACAGGTCAAAAGATGAAGAAGGTTTGTTTTGGTTTGGAATGCCAAGTCATATAAATCTTCCTCCAAGGTATAAATACATAATGAACAAGTAAAGTCTGTGTTCGTGATTTACTAATTGCTTTAGTGTATCAAGTGCCTAAAATTGAGAGTACACAAGTTTTGGTAGACCTAAAAACAACGAACAACAGGTCGTAGATTCAGGCTGCTTTGCAACCTAAGTTTCATAATTTCATTTATCATAACACTGCAACTCTGTCAAAAATTACTGAAGAAAATGTTCTTAATATTCATAACAATGTCACTCACCCTCTGGTTTATAGCCTTTGACTCTTTCCAGCAGGGCCTGTTTATTGGCTTAATAATAATAATAATAATAATAATAATAATAATAATAATAATAATAATAATAATAATAATAATAATAATAATAATAATAATAATAATCAAGCAGTCCTACCTTAAGATGAAGCAGCTGTTGTGTGTGAGTGGCAAAGTCTGGGCAGGAGTGAAGCAGATGGTGTCTGGCTCCTGAGGTACAGCTGTGAGTGGCTGGAGCAGTGAGTGTGGCAGCCACCCTCCACAGCCTGGGTCACCACACACCTGCAGGCCATGACAGGGGTTACCAGGAGGCATATTCCCCAAGTCTGTACTCTTGAGCAGGGCAGGATAGGTGAGGTTAGGTTAGGGAAAGTTAGGTAAGGTTTGGTTGGAGTTACTTAAGGTAATTTTGGGAGGGGGGAATCACAATGAGAGTATTTTCCAGAACAGCCCGTGGTTAGCTGCCAAGTTACAGCCGAGCGTCTTCACTCAGGGACCACATACCCGCAGAGACTTCAGGAACATGCGACCAGGAGTGCTCAACTAGCAAGGGACAAAACAGATGACCATTCTCTTCCTCTCAATCTTTATTTGAATATTCTTCCTTTCTCTCTCTCTGTCTCCATCTTTATTTGTATATTCTACCTCCTCCTCCTTCTCCTCGTCCTTTATTTATTTTCCTCTTGTTCCTAATCTTTTCTTTATATATATCTCTTTCCTTCCTTCTTTCCTTTCTCTCTCTGTCTCCATCTTGGTATTTGCACATTCTCCTTCCTCTATTTTCCTTTCATTTCCAGTTTTTTCTTTATATTTCTTTCCTTCCCTTCTCTTCCTTTCTCTCTCACTCCATCCTTATCCATATTCTCCTTCCCTCCCTTCTCTAACTGACATTCCTTTTCCTTCTCTTCCTCCAAGTCCTGTCACTCTACACTTTCCCTGCTCTTAACATAGGCTGAAAAAAAAGAAAGTTAACCCTTCCCTAAACTGCACCAGACACCTTAAGTTGACAGACATTCCAAACTGCATATCAAAAATTCACTCGTTGGCAGCAGGGTAAAATAAACTGAACCTTACCTTGCTACATCATCATCCTTCTCTCTCAGCCCATCATACCCTACCATGAGATCCATCCATCAGGCTGTAGCAGTCATGGAGGGCTTTACTTTGTTACCACCAACTTGTGGCACTGGCCAGCCAGCCAAGCAGTTCTGTGGAAGGCTGGACCCCATCTTGACCAGGCAGTCTTGCAGGGCGGACTGGCTTGACGGGTCCTGTGGAAGGGAGGGTTTGGGGGTCACTCATGCCTTGGAAAAATAAAGAATTAAATGTTCTTACGTCAATAATGTTATATATAATGATATCCCATTACAACTGTTTCCCAAGGCCACAAAGAAAATTATCCAGGTTTTCATGGGTGATTTTCCCTTTCAAGATGCAGAAGCCATGTCAAACTATCTCCAGCATCACAAAACAGTCCATGGAAAGCCAGCAACTTATACGAGAGAGTTTCAGCCTCTATCATGACTGTTTCCCAAGGCCACAGTGAAGATTAACAGGGCTTTCATGGGTGATTTTCCCGTTCAAGGTGCAGAGGGCATGTTAAAACTATCACCAGCATCCCAAAACACCCCATGGACACCCCAACAAGTACTATGAGAGGCTTTTCAAATAGGTGAACTGAGGTGCCCAGACATTTAGTACAGACCTTTGTCCCTGTGATAAAAATAATTTGTTGGGAGTAAAATTTAACATAAAAATTCAAATCCCTTGCAAACTAATAAATGAGTATATCAAATGTAGAGATATATATATACACCTTTATGCCTTGTGTGAGGGGCAGTACACACTTATGTAAGCCCTGTTTCACTCAACCTCAGACACCCCCAAGCCTAGATATAACTTCCCTAAGCCCTGTTTCACTCCCCCAGCTTCTCTCTAAGCCATTTCACTGTACCTCAGATACCTCAAGCCCTGTTTCACTCCCCCAACTCCTCTCTAAGCCCTGTTTCACTGTACCTCAGATACCCCAAGCCCTGTTTCACTCCCCAAAGCCCTCCCTGTTTCAGTCACTCTGGGTAGCGTCATCTACTCACTTGGTACCTCCGAGCAAGTGTTCATGGTGACGACAGAGGCACTCACACACTCAATGAAGAACACCTGTGAATTCTGGTCCCCTGTTCCTGCTTGTCCATCTCCTGAGAGCCCTGCACCATCCTGGAAGGGGTCAAAGAGATGGTAACTGACTGATGGTGAGAATTATTAGGGTATAAGTAATGGTGAAGGAGAAGACAGAAGGAGAACCAGATTCTTAAGCATTTTGGTGCACACAAACACACACACACACACACACACACACAATGACAAGGCTTTCATAGGAGTTGTGATTATTTCCAAGGGTAGTTTCTTAGCCCGGTAGCAGCGACGGGCCAAATGTGTGGCTTTACTGTGTGTAGCAGCGACAGGCCAAATTTTTGCCATGATTTAAACCCCCTAAATTAGATGATGCATAAACTCATCACAAATGCGCTGATATATATTATGAAATGGTTTGTGTGAGGGGTGATTTTTTCTCATTTTTCTTGCTTAGAGTGGCAGATCCACACAGCAGAGCTTTTTCCAGTGGGCTATCAGAATGGTGAGTCTGCATGTGTGTGTGTGTGTGTGTGTGTGTGTGTGTGTGTGTGTGTATGCTAATTCATGTTCGTCAGTAAGAGCATGGCACTCCAGCAATGATTTCTTTTTTTAGGACAAATTTAGAATAATATTATCCTTTTTGGTAGCCTGAACTTTTGGCCTAAGGAAAAGAAAATAACTGAACAGAGAATTGAGGCAAGCACTCCACCCCTTACCATGGTCCCCCTCATCCAGTGTGCTGTACTCCTCGCCCTCGGCCTTGCCCAGCGCCCATGGACACCTCCTCATGGCCGCCAGGGTCCACAAAGTCCAGCATCTGTGTGGCAAAGTCCAATTAGTATATCAGTGGGAGATTTAGCACCGGAGAGTAAATCACCTTACCCTAGTGTTGGGTTTGCTAAGTATTATAAGGATTCTTTATTATTATTATTTCTTTATTCTGTAATATTTGTTTCGCAGAAACCACTTATTTTCAGAAGGGGAAAGGAAGAGGAGGCTAAGGGGATGCCCACAGAGTCCATGCCGTGAGGTGCTTGGGGTGGGGAGGAAGGGAGCTTACAGGGGGAAGAAGCCCTGGGGTGGGCAAGGCGACGCACCCCCAGCGTATGCACCCCAATGATTAATTGGCTGATTAGAGAGGGGGGAGGGGAACAAAAATCCTGATTTGATGTAACTAACTAACCTAACTATTCCTGAAGCCTGTCATATTGCTATCCAGCCTATCCCAACCTGTCAAGAATTTAATCTAACCAAACAATCTATCCCAACCCAACCTGACTTGACTAAGGCCGGGTGCCCACTATCCCATTTTGATGGTGGCCGTAAACGTTAACGACGGCAAAATGGCTTGACAGAAGTGGCAGCTGGAGAGCTTGGCTCCGTCACGGCTCTTATTGACAACCAAAGCCTGGACCACATGGACCACAGCGACTCCTTGATTGGCGCCTTTGTACCAGCTGCTGGGTCAGCAGACAGGCCAGCTGCTAGGAGGAGGACAAGGTTAAAACTTTGTACATAAGTTAGTTTTACTATTCATTGGAAATTATGTTTTTGCAGATTTAACAAAAATAAAGTTAGCAGACTCTTGGGGACTTTACAAGCAAAAAAAAAAAAAAAAAAAAATAGCATTAGTGGACCAGCAAATACACATGTTTGGCCACAGTCTCCCCAGCACCAGTGGGTTAGTTTACACCTGGGTGTTGTATATGTGTCGTTGTCACACTTGTGGTTCTCAACGAAAATTATTCATCTCCACATGTAAATAACATATAATGAAATTATATTTAAATAATAATTATACTGAAATTTAACTATATATTATTCTGTATCAAGTACAGTAAACCATGGACACAAAGGACTAAAGGTGGGTAACTTAGTCCGTTGATTTTTAAAGTCCATTATAAGCGGCAGAAATTTAAAAATACTTATAATAGCTGTGATCCTAAAAAATGTAGGAATATAGTTTTTTTTATTGTATATGGTGTGTGCACTTTGTCTGTATAGCTGCACAGCACACTTGGCGAGGCTGCTGGCATTAACATGCAGTGCGGGACGGGGCGGGGTGGGTCACTACGCGGGCCTGTGGTAACGGGGCGCCCCAGTGGCAAGTGCATAACAGGCATTGAAAAGTCATTCATTTAGTGATTTCCGTAAAAAAATACCATGTCCATATTAAACAGCATCATATTTTGTCCATGAATAAGCAGTTAGCATCTCCAAGTTAGTAGGCTACCCTCTCGTAAACAATCCCCTACGTCCTTGTCAGCAGAGGCGGGCCGTGACAGTGACAAGGCGTGTGCTGCGTGGGCTCCGTGCGGGATTGGCAGTGCTGATGATGGCTGCTGGACACAAGATTAGGGATGTGAGAGATTGGTGTTACATCTGTGAAGACTTTACAGGCAATGCATCAATATGGATTGGATGTTGTTTGTGTCCTAAATGGTGCCGTATAAAATGTACTTTCCCGGGTGCAATCAAGCTCGTTGGATATTTAATTGTGATACTATAACGAATATATCAGACATGAAAACTGAACCAATAGATATTTGTGATAATATTCGTGAAAACAATTAAGACTCTCACTCACTACAACGTTTGAGAAAAAGTGCATCCAAGATTACTCTTGAGGCTAACACTGTAATTGTTGACGGCCCTCGTAGACACCAGCGGCGGAGCAGCAGGGCCTGAAGCCTCATCACCGGTGAACGGTAAGTAGCTATTAGCTTGGCAGGAGGTGGCTGGCTGGCTGCCCTCTTGCCATTCACCGCTGATAGTTTCAGGCCCTGATGCACTGCCAGCGCAACACTACCCCAGGACGCTGTGGGCTGCCTGCTGGTGTGGGCTGAGGGCTGCCAGCGGGTGTAAGTCTAGAGTTTTACCAACATGTTGAAGGCAATGACAGGATCGTATTGTACAGATGGAGACAAGGCTGTGTGTGTGTGTGTGTGTGTGTGTGTGTGTGTGTGTGTGTGTGTCGAGACAGGTGAGTATGCCTGGGCCCCGTAACAGGAGGGGCGCCGCCCCCCACACCGCAGCAGCGTCCCTGGCATGGAGTGAGTCGATCAATCAACCAAGTGGGGCTTACGCAGGGGGGCGCGTCGCTTCACCCACCCCACAAAATAACACTTCTCCACACACACACAAACGCACACACACAAACACGAAAAAGTCTGCCACCCCCTCAGCTGGCCGCCACAGCCTCGGTCATCTTTCCCCGTGTGTCCAGGGTTTCCGGCGGCTGCTTGTGGTGTCCAGGGGCGGAGAGAACGATCAGCACGCCACAACAGTCTCACACACCTCCACAAGGCGTTAAACGTCCAAAAAGTCAAAATACATACCGTGTTGTGCTTGACTGGGGCAGACGTCGGCGGCCATCTTGTCTTCCTCTTCTTCTTCTTTGAGGTGAGTCGTGCCGGCATTGTTCAAGCACTTCTTTGGTGATTCCAGTTGTTGTGTTTTAATGGCGCGAAACACTTGAAAAGAATGTGGAGCCTCTTTTTACGGGTCTAAGTTGCGTTAGGGAAGTGTTTGGGGGAGGCTGTTGGATCTCACGGCATTGATAGCGGAAAATGATCAATTAAACGTCACTGTTGTTGTTTTTTGTGAATTTAATTTGAGCTTTTATTTTCATTTTGGTTTGGGAAGTATTTTTTTAATTTGTAATCAACTAGGGGAAATAGTTTGTGTCAGCACCCTCTTCCTTACAGAGATTTACATTTTTTTTTTTTTTTTTTTTTTTTTTTTTTTACGTCGCGGCCTATTGCGCCGGTAGGCTTGTTCCCGGTGGATCCTGATGGTCGGTCCAAGGCTTCTTTCCGGTGGGTCCTGATGGTCGGCCCAGCCCGTTCTGGCGCAGGCGAGTGTTTATAGTGGCGCCATCTTGCATTGGCTCATGCTGCCCCCCGGAGCTCATCTTTAATCCTAGAATCTAGAGTCCGGGTTGATAGGTGGTCTTCTGGACAGCATGTGGGTAGTTTTAAGCCACTCGGCGGCGGCTGAAAAATCCCAGCTTGGTGGCACCGGTCGGGGATTGAACTCGCGTCCTCCTGGACGCGGGGCCGTCTTGCTATCCTTCCAGCCACCGCCTCCCCATCCTTCCAGCCACCGCCTCCCCAAATCAGACCACACAGACCCCATAGTCCAGACTTGGTGGTCTGTCCTTAAATCTAAGTGATTTTACATTAATCAGAAGGCTCCAAAACGTTGCTTTTCTACTCTAGTTAATATTAAGTTGAAGGAAGTGACGGTCGAGCATGTATTTAAAGGAGTCAATCGTGTTACACTGGACCACTGATGGTGGGAGCTTATTCCATTCTCGCACTACAACGTTGGTGAAGAAAAATTTGGTGCAGTCTGAATTTACTTGTCTACACTTGAGTTTTGTGCCATTGTTCCTCGTTCGCAAAGTGTCATCGATCATAAACAATTTTGTTCTGTCTACATTCGTGAAACCATTAAGTATTTTAAAACATTCTCTCAGTTTTCCTCGGAGGCGACGTTTCTCAAGAGAGAACATGTTAAGGGTGGAAAGCCTTTCTTCGTAGGATTTGTTGCGCAAGGAAGGGGTAATTTTAGTTGCTCGACGCTGAACACCTTCTAGTTTAGCAATGTCCTTTGCATGGTGGGGAGACCAAAACTGTACCGCATATTCCAAGTGGGGTCTGACTAAACTATTGTAGAGCGGAAGTATTACATCTTTATTCTTGAATAGAAAGTTTCTTTTAATGAAGCCCAACATTCTGTTCGCTTTATTTGCTGCATCGATGCATTGATGTGAGAATTTGAGGTTTGACGCGATTTTAATCCCCAGGTCCTTAACGCATTGAACACTTGTGAGTTTAACGCCGCGTATTTCGTAATCGAACTTATTTTTTGTTCCAACTTGAAGGACCTGGCACTTGTCTACGTTAAAGGGCATCTCCCATTTATCCGACCAAGCTGAAATTTTGTGCAAATCCTCTTGGAGGCTTTGCCTGTCTTCGTCAGTGAGAACCGAGTTACCAATCTTTGTGTCGTCTGCAAATTTACTAATGCGATTATTGAGTCCAACATCCACGTCGTTGATGTAAATAATGAAGAGCACTGGGCCAAGAACCGAGCCCTGAGGGACGCCACTAGTGACCGGCGCCCACTCTGAGTTAAATCCGTCAATCACAACTCTTTGTTGTCTGTTGCTCAACCAATTCGCGATCCATTGGTTTACTTGACCGTCAATGCCTATTTGCTTTAATTTATAAAGTAATTTATGATGTGGGACTTTATCAAACGCTCTCTGGAAATCAAGATAGACTACGTCCACTGATTTGGTTACGTCATAAATTGAGAAGAGATCGTTATAAAAGGTCAGTAGGTTTGACAGGCAGGATCTTTTGTTACGGAAGCCATGTAGTGAATCCCCAATTAATGAGTGGCTTTCGAGGTAACTCACAATTTTGTCTCTAATTATGCTCTCGAGTAGCTTACCTACAATTGAAGTTAGACTAATGGGTCGGTAGTTACCTGGTATTTTTTTGTCTCCCTTCTTAAAAATCGGTGTCACGTTAGCCTTTTTCCAATCCGAAGGGGCGATGCCTTGTCGCAAGGACATATTGAATACGGTAGTGAGGGAGGAGAGTATTTCACTCTTTGTTTTTTTAAGCAGTTTATATATATATATATATATATATATATATATATATATATATATATATATATATATAGATATATATATATATATATAGATAGATAGATAGATAGATATAGATAGAGAGAGAGAGAGAGAGAGAGAGAGAGAGAGAGAGAGAGAGAGAGAGAGAGAGAGAGAGAGAGAGAGAGAGAGAGAGAGAGAGAGAGAGAGAGAGAGAGAGAGAGAGAGAGAGAGAGAGAGAGAGAGAGAGAGAGAGAGAGAGAGAGAGAGAGAGAGAGAGAGAGAGAGAGAGAGAGAGAGAGAGAGAGAGAGAGAGAGAGAGAATATTAAACGAATTTTGGTAGTGGTAGTAGTAATATATAATAGTACGTAGTAGTAGTAGTAGTAGTAGTAGTAGTAGTAGTAGTAGTAATAGTAGTAGTAGTAGTAGTAGTAGTAGTAGTAGTAGTAAGAGTGAAGGAAATATATGGAAAAATGGAAATAAAAATAGGGAAAGGGAAATGGAAGAGGAAAAAGTTCAGAAAAAGTAAAAAAAATAAAATTGAAAATTGAAATAAAATGTTGTAGTCACAATTATTTACATAGATCTCTCTCTCTCTCTCTCTCTCTCTCTCTCTCTCTCAACAGGAAATGACAAAGTAAAAGAATAAGCTAATAAAAGAGAAAGAAAGGAGGAGTAGGAAAAGGAGGAGCAAATAAGAAAAAAAGGAGAGGAAATTAGAGAAAAAAAAAAGATGAACGGAGGAAAGGAGGAGAGTGGGAGAACAGTGAGAGTGGGAGTGGAAGGAGTGAGAGAAAAAAAAGAAGAAAATAAAGGGATAGATGAATAGGGAAAAAAAAGACAAAAAAATAATAAATATTAGATTGAATAATAATTGAGAGAGAGCGAGAGAGAGAGAGAGAGAGAGAGAGAGAGAGAGAGAGAGAGAGAGAGAGAGAGAGAGAGAGAGAAAGGAGGGGGACACACCCTGACCGCTGGAAGTGATCTCCCTCAGCGGTGCGGGGATAAAGACATATCCCACACCTCATTCACGGGGAAAAGGGATTGGGATTATAATTATCATTCATTCACATAACTCAAAATCTAGCTAAGTGTGTGTGTGTGTGACTATATATATATACATATATATATATATATATATATATACAGTGTGTTATATATATATATATATATATATATATATATATATATATATATATATATATATATATATATATATATATATATATATATATATATTTATATATATAGATATATAGATATAGATACATAAGTAGGGGGCTAGTGATTAGACAGATAGATAGACTTAAAGTCACCAAGGCGCCAGGGCCAGATGAAATTTTCCCCAGGGTAATAAAGGAAAGTGAAACTGAAATAAGTGGGCAGTTAACAGAAGTATATAGGAAGTCACTAGACACAGGGTGGTGCCTGTTTCATGGAGGCAGGCACGCGTTATTCCAATATTTAAGAAGGGAGACAAATCTTCTATGGAGAACTATAGGCCGATTAGTTTGACGTCAATTATAGGTAAAATGATTGAGTCAATAATAGCTGATAGTATTATATATATATATTCACGCATAATATAATATATATAAGTAAACGTGCCTCACTAATCTTATATCCTTTTACAATAGAGTATACGAGGCAGCTGACAATGATGAGAGCTATGATGTGGTGTAACTTGATTTTAGTAAGGCCTTCGATAAGGTACCTCACGAGAGACTGTTAAATAAAGTCAGGGCTCATGGGATAGGAGGGAAGGTATTTGATTGGATTAAGGCTTGGATTAGCAACAGGAAACAGAGGGTTACCATTAACGGTAAAAAATCCGAATGGGGTAATGTTACTAGTGGGGTTCCTCAAGGTTCAGTTTTAGGCCCGCTTCTATTCATTATCTACATCAATGACATAGGCAATGGGATAACTAGTGACAGAGGTAAATTTGCAGATGACACCAAAATAAGGACAGGGGAGGATGCTAGACCACTGCAGGAGGATCTCAACAAACTGTCAGCTTGGTCAGAGAAATGGCAGATGAATTTTAATATCACCAAGTGTAGCGTACTTATTGTAGGAACACGCAACCCATTACACGGGTATAATTTAGACTCCACAGCGATAGGCAGGTCTGAGTGTGAAAGGGATTTGGGAGTGTTAGTGAACTCTGACCTAAAACTAAGGAAGCAATGTATTAGTGCGAGGAATAGAGCTAACAGGGTATTAGGCTTTATTAACAGGACGGTAACCAACAGGAGTGCAGGGGTCATCCTCAGACACTATTTAGCGTTAGTTAGGCCACACTTAGATTATGCTGTCCAGTTTTGGTGCCCACACTACAGAATGGACATCAACTTGCTAGAGTCAGTTCAGAGGAGGATGACCAAGGTGATTCAGGGGCTGAGGAACCTCCCGTATCAAAATGAAGGTCAGGAGAAGCCCGGCCGTGTGTGTGTGTGTGTGTGTGTGTGTGTGTGTGTGTGTGTGTGTGTGCACGTGTGTGTGTGTGTGTGTGTGTGTGTGTGTGTGTGTGTGTGTGTGTGTGTGTGTGTGTGTGTGTGTGTGTGTGTGTGTGTGTGTGTGTGTGTGTGTGTGTGTGTGTGTGTGTGTGTGTGTGTGTGTGTGTGTGTGTGTGTGTGTGTGTGTGTGTGTGTGTGCACGCGTGTGTGTGTGTGTGTGTGTGTGTGTGTGTGTGTGAGAGAGAGAGAGAGAGAGAGAGAGAGAGAGAGAGAGAGAGAGAGAGAGAGAGAGAGAGAGAATAAATATGTTTTAGTTAAACCGTATAGCTATGTTTTATTAACACTAACTTATTATGTTGTTGAGTTGATAACTCAGAATGAAATCACGGGCACCGATATGTGAATAATATATTACCTAGTGTATTGAATCTGTATACCCATGATATAAGAAAACTTATTCACATACTCCTTTTATGTTTGACGGTGTCTGTAATATTTAATAATGTTGAGAAAAGTAGTGTTGGATTTTATTTTGATTTCCAAAGAGACCAAGCCCAGGCCAGCTGAGATAAACACTCGCCATAGCCACCTATCCTCGTTCAAAAGTTCACTTGTCCTCCTTCAGTGTACACTCTTTGATAGCAAAAGTCAGGGACCATCCCGAGTTATGGGACCACAGCCATTCAGATTTCTGTAAGTCTACGCTGAAGAAAGTTATGATGTTATGATGTTGTACACATCATGGGTCTCCTCCTTCTCTTCAGCCATGACCGAACCCAGACTCGTTTTTATTCTTCTGAGCTCTTTGAATAACGGCAAGTAATGCCGTCACAGCTGCACACTTAGCCGTAATGCGAAGCGTTAGGTGTAGTAGGCGCCATGGTTGAGGCTTTGTTTACAATGTTGCTCGCCGGTCGCCCCTCGTCGCTCGTCAGTGTGACGACAACAGTGACTTGCTCGCGAGCAAAGCTGCCAGCAAGAGCTCGTGCTCGCCAGATTTGGGTCCAGTGTGATGCCAGCTTTACAGGTCAAAAGAAGAAGAATGTTTGTTTACATATCCGGACTCGTGGTTCCGTTTTTCAGAATCCGGCTACTTGTGTTCCATTTACTGCGCAAGAACCCAGACCCAGGTCTGGGTTTAACAACATGATTCCGTGTTTTGTGTCTAAATGGAAAAGGCTATAAGTGCGTGGCATCTGAGCACCAGGCGTGTATCCCAGGGCGAGGCGAGACTCGTGCGGCGTCACGCTCTAGGAAGGGGTGAGGGCTGACATGGCCACTTCTCGACATGGCGAGGATTGAAAACATGGCCTTTAGCAATTGAAATAGTGCTGTACTTAGGGTGCCCTAAATAAGAACAGCTTCAGGCTCCAGGGGCCAGAAAGACGCACTCTGGAAATAGCTGGTAAGAGACATCATTGTTTCGCGACAAGTCTTTGAAAAACACCAAACTTTTCTTTAGGTAATCACCAGCATGCGTGCATCGACTAAAATACATTGTGGTGAATGTTTTGACTTTTCGAGGCTGTCTGTCTCTGGAATCGAGTTAAACATTCAACGCACTTTTCCATTCCTTGTCCTAAAAAGCCCTCTCATCTCTATACAGTGACTGATAAATTAAAGTTAGCGTAACCATCTTGAGCGCCAGAAGTTTGAGGTGCTACATAGGAATATATTGCAAGATTTATTAGCCCATGATTTCATTCTGAGGTTCTTGTTATCAACTCAACATAATAAGTTAGTGTTAATAAAACATAGCTATACGGTTTAACTAAAAATATTCTCTCTCTCTCTCTCTCACACACAAACACACTGACGCGTGCACACACACACACACACACACACACACACACACACACACACTGACGCTTGCACACACACACACACACACACACACACACACACACACACACACACACACACACACACAGACTCGACCACACACACACACACACACACACACACACACACACACACACACTTACGGCCGGGCTTCTCCCGACCTTCATTTTTGTATTCTTTTACCGACACGGTGGGGTCACCCACTTGGCCTGCTGTGACCTTTTGTTCGTCGGCATTTCCACCCACGCCGACCCAGCATGAACTGGATACCTCCGGAGTGACCACCCGGGGTCTGTGGAATATTTCACCCGCCGCTCCTTATCTGGGCCATAGCAACCGCCCCGCGCGACGACCCGGGGTCAATGTTGCCACCGGGCTGTTCCTTCCATTTAAGAACATAAGAACATAAGAACATAGGGAAACTGCAAGAGGCCGGGTGGCCTACACAGGGCAGCTCCAGAATCCCCCCCACTACTCACGGTGGGTGGGGTATAGTTACAGGGGTTACAGGTAGAGGCCTGATCCTCGTTATACCGGCGGTACCCAGGCACGCATCCAGCACCCCGTCACCTTACTGCACCCTCACCTCACTGCCACCTGTCGTCATCGTCCATGTAGCTATCTAGTCTACTCTTAAAACAAGCTATCGTCCCTGCACTAACTATGTGATTGCTGAGTCTATTCCATTCCCCCACCACGCTATTACTAAACCAATGCTTGCCTATATTCCTAAATCTATACTTTTCTAATTTAAATCCATTACTGTGAGTTATATCCTGCTGGCTATTCTCAGTACTTTACTTATATCGCCTTTGTTGTAACCCTTGACCCATTTGAATATTTCTATCAGATCTCCCGCACTCTTTGTCTCTAGTGAATGTAAGTTTAGATGTTTCAGCCTATTTTGATACGGGAGGTTCCTCAGCCCCTGAATCATCTTGGTCATCCTCCTCTGAACTGATTCTAGCAAGTTGATGTCCATTCTGTAGTGTGGGCACCAAAACTGGACAGCATAATCTAAGTGTGGCCTAACTAACGCTAAATAGAGTTTGAGGATGACCTCTGCACTCCTGTTGGTTACCGTCCTGTTAATAAAGCCTAATACCCTGTTAGCCCTATTCCTCGCACTAATACATTGCTTCCTTAGTTTTAGGTCAGAGTTCACTAACACTCCCAAATCCCTTTCACACTCAGACCTGCCTATCGCTGTGGAGTCTAAACAATCACTATACACGTGTAATGGGTTGCGTGTTCCTAAACTAAGTACGCTACACTTGGTGATGTTAAAATTCATCTGCCATTTCTCTGACCAAGCTGACAGTTTGTTGAGATCCTCCTGCAGTGCTCTAGCATCCTCCCCTGTCCTAATAGTGCGTCCTATTTTGGTGTCATCTGCAAATTTACCTCTGTCACTACTTATCCCATTGCCTATGTCATTGATGTAGATAATGAATAAAAGCGGGCCTAAAACTGAACCTTGAGGAACCCCACTGGTAACATTACCCCATTCGGATTTTTTACCGTTAATGGTAACCCTCTGTTTCCTGTCGCTAATCCAAGCCTTAATCCAATCAAATACCTTCCCTCTTATCCCATGAGCCCTGACTTTATTCAACAGTCTCTGGTGAGGTACCTTATCGAAGGCCTTACTAAAATCAAGATAAACCACATCATAGCTCTCATCATTGTCAGCTGCCTCGTATACTATATTGTAAAAGGATATAAGATTAGTGAGGCACGACTTTCCTTTAGTAAACCCATGCTGTGAGTCGTGAATTAAACTGTCTATATGGTCCCTAATACTATCACCTATTATTGACTCAATCATTTTACCTATAACTGACGTCAAACTGATTGGCCTATAGTTCTCCATAGAAGATTTGTCTCCCTTCTTAAATATTGGAATAACGTGTGCCTGCCTCCATGAAACAGGCACACCCCTGTGTCTGGCGGCTTCCTAAATACTTCCGTTAACTGCCCACTGATTTCAGTTTCGCATTCCTTTATTACCCTGGGGAAAAGTTCATCTGGCCCTGGCGCCTTGGTGACTTCAAGTCTATCTATCTGTCTAATCACTAGCTCCCTACTTATGTATCTATATCTATATATATATATCTCTAACTATATATATATATATATATATATATATATATATATATATATATATATATATATATATATATATATATATATATATATATATATATATATATATATATAGTCACACACACACACACACACACACTTAGCTAGATTTTGAGTTATGTGAATGAATGATAATTATAATCCCCTCCTCTCTCTCTCTCTCTCTCTCTCTCTCTCTCTCTCTCTCTCTCTCTCTCTCTCTCTCTCTCAATTATTATTCAATCTAATATTTATTATTTTTTTGTCTTTTTTCATTATTCATCTATCCCTTTATTTTCTTTTTTTTTCTCTCACTCCTTCCACTCCCACTCTCACTGTTCTCCCACTCTCCTCCTTTCCTCCGTTCATCTTTTTTTTTTTTCTCTAATTTCCTTTCCTTTTTTTCTTATTTGCTCCTCCTCTTCCTCTTCATTCTCCTTTTCCTACTCCTCCTTTCTTTCTCTTTTATTAGCTTATTCTTCTGTTTTGTCATTTCCCGTTGAGAGAGATCTATGTAAATAATTGTGACTACAACATTTATTTTCAATTTTCATTTTTTTTCACTCTTTCTGAACTTTTCCTCTTCTTCTTCCTAAACCTATCAACTACTGTTCCACTACTCTGTCCTACTACTACTACTCTACTACTACTAGACGACTCCACTCTGCATTACAATAAAGACCATCACAACAGGTAGTACATGACTCCAGACTGGAGGCTGCAGAAAGTTTAACCTCAAACCTTGCTATCATTTCAGCAGAAGGAACCTTGTATCCTTCAATACCTCAAAAATCACTTTCTCCACCAATCAACTCGACACAATCTTCCAAACACCTATCTACAATTCTCTCGACAACACTCTCTATCTCCTTCTTCTACACTAAATATCTATCATTAATTAACTCAAAATCTCAACTGGAAACTTCATATCTCCTCTCTCACTAAAACAGCTTCCTTGAGGTTGGGCGTTCTGTATCGTCCCCGTCAGTTCTTTCCCCGCACAGTTGCTATCCATATACAGGGGCCTTGTCGGCTCTCGTATGAGTACATCTTCTCTATCTCTCTCTCTCTCTCTCTCCACGTTTGTTTGTGTTGATCGTTACCAATGAGCGGCGATCTCCGCTTTCACAGTCGTCTCTCGGGCGCTGTTTGTTTGCATCAGTACCAAAGATTTGAACCTCTGGTAACGGAGCTCTATATATATATATATATATATATATATATATATATATATATATATATATATATATATATATATATATATATATATATATATTATATTTCTTTAAATAGATGTGAAAAAATACAGCAACACATTGCACGGCTTCAATGGTAATATGAGAAAAAAAAAATGAAGACTGGATGACATGAACTCACTTCACCTGCTGACCAGTAAACGTCCTGCTGAGAATATTTGATTGGTGGTTTATTGTTGCAGAATACACAATAAAGGAGAAGGGAGGACTTTAATACATGTCATAATTACTCACCTGTTATGCCTTCTTTGTCAAACTCGTATTATTCTAGTTAGCCTAATATGTATGTATATATATATATATATATATATATATATATATATATATATATATATATATATATATATATATATATATATATATATATATATATATATATATATATATATATATATATATATATATATATATATATATATATATATAACAAATCAGCCCTACTAAGTAAAGAATAAATGTGAAGTCTGATAAATAAGTGTGAATAATGAATAAATGTAATTGATATAGGTGAAGTGTGTCTTGTTGACATCTGCTATTATAAGAAAACTTTAATTAATACTTTTCACCATTAATTCACCTCTTTTTCCGCCTAGGAAATATATTAGGCTATCAGCAAATTTGAGCGGTGTATCAGCGAGACACTCCACATTCTTTCATCATATATATTCTTCACAGTTATTCTTTATATTCTTCGTTTACTTTATGTACGTTTATTTTTTCACATTCCTTTATAATCCTCCGCTCAGCTGATGTAATGTTGACATTTCCCGCCACTCCGGCATACTAACACGTTGTTGGTCGCCGATACCACGAAAACAACGACTGTGAAAGCGGATCAAGGCGATGGTAATCCCCGTTACAAGGTTGGTAGGGCCTTTGGTTAGGGAGCGTACCAGACGACTGTGAAAGCGGCCCTTAGGCTCTTCGTCTCATCAGCTCTCCTGCTCTTACTGATAGTCTTCTACCTCTTAAATTCCGTCGCGATGTTGCCTCTCTTTCTATCTTCTATCGATATTTTCACGCTGGCTACTCTTTTGAACTTGCTAACTGCATGCCTCCCCCCCCTCCTGCGGCCTCGCCTCCCACGACTTTCTGATCAAGCTCATCCCTATACTGTCCAAGCCCCTTATGCAAGAATTAACCAGCATCTTCAGTCTTTCATCCCTCACGCTGGTAAACTTTGGAACGATCTTCCCTCATCTGTATGTCCTCCTGCCTACGACTTGAACACTTTGAAGAGGAGGGTATCAGGACACCTCTCCTCCCGAAATTGATTTCTCTTTTTGGCCACTCTATTCAGGAGCAGTGAGTAGCGGACTTTTTATTTCATTATTGTTCTTTTTTTTACGCTCTTGCACTGTCTCCTCTGCTGTAAAAAGAAAAAACTTCAGACGGCACGAGGACGGCAGCAGCGACGCACACGGGACGGGAGCGAGGCACGTCCTCCTTCACCCACAGCCGCCAGCAGACTCGATGATGCGTTCGAGGATCCTTCAGAACTGCAGGGTTTACCGGAGTGCTGAGTTATTTGCAACTTACCATAGGCTTCATGGTTGTAACACTCAAGCTTCCGTCAGGACAAGAAGAATCTGAAATGCAACTCTCATCTGTGTTCCATCTGAGAGAGATTGGAGGACCTGGCATGTGCACAGTAGTATGCAGTGATTGTCTCAAAATTTGGTTTGAAGTGCTCGGCACCTGGAGGACCCTGCAGAACTGTGGGGATACCTTTCAAACGCGAGACTCTGCAAGTTGCCGAGGAGTGTACTGAGAGCGCCTGATATAGGAGTGGCTTTGCTCGGTGGGAGATGCTATACCTAGAGTATATCGAGGGGAATCGCGCTGCCATACTTGCTGGGGAACTGGGACCAATAGCTCTGTCGTAGGACTAGAGCAATTCTGAGGAGTGACAAGGAGAGATGCTTGGGTCTCGCTGAGGAGGTCGAGGGCCATTTGTTTTGTCGACCTCCGACCCGCTTAACGAGCCCTGAAGAAGCTCCGCTCCAAGTCTTCCTCTCAGGTGAGCGCTTATCCCGAACAGCTGACGGCCGCCTCGTGTCGGATGATGGGAGAGGTCATTGAGTAAATTCTTCAGTAGCTGTGGCTACGGCAGACCTCCACGTGGCAGCGTCCAGTTGCTGGTTGCAGGTGCGGATGTTTACCCACCCCTTTTTTGACGAAAGCCCACCTCTTTGGTTGCGGTCAGAGACTGGGAAGGTTGAGGGAAGGCACTACGCCTGTAACATCAGCGCAGAGCTGCCTGAAGTTGAGGGTGAGGCCATGATCCACGGGTTGCATGCGGTCTTGACTGCCCTATGGCAGTCCGGTACCATTCCTCCTGACTGGAAGAGGGGTTGGTAGTCCCTATCTGGAAAGGGAAAGGGGCCGCCAGGACTGCAACATCCACCGTGGTATTACACTGCTCAGTGTGCCAAGCAAGGAGCTTGTCCACATATTTCTTATGAAGCTGCAGATACCTGAAAAGTATGTGTTCACGACTGGTAATTCAAAAACTGATCGTATCCTAGCGCTTCGCCTACTCGTGGAGCGCCGAGGTGAGTTTCGACAGGGACGCTTGCAGCCTATGTCGATCTCATGAAGGCGTTCGATTCAGTGCAAGGTGAAGCACTCTGGGATCTTCTGCGACTCCTTGGGATTTCTGCGAGGACTATTGGTTTGCTGACTGGCCTGTATCCTAGGACAGAGAGTGCTGTGAAGTGTGTGTGGGGGGGCTTGCCCAGCTTCTTTCCCGTGAATGCGGGAGTGAAGCAGGGCTGTTTCCTTGCCCCATCGCTTTCCAACACTTGTATGGACTGGGTACTGGGCAGATTGAATGACTGATTATTGAATCGTTGTGTCTTGGCGCCGCAACTGCAGAGTTGTGGACCAGAGTCATTGCGGCGCATCCATTGGCAATACCAGGGTCACTGACCTTGTTTTTGCTGATGATGCAGTAATCCTAGCGAAGTCGCTGGAGGTTTTGGTGATGGCTCGGGGCACTGCACGAGGAGGCTAAGCCTTAGGAACCTCAGGTCTCTTGGGCCAAGACCAAGGTACAGATATTTGGAGACTTGCTAGATGAACAAGTACATTATGTTCATGCGTGTGTCGAGTACGTTGAGATCTCAGAAAGTTTCACGTATCTTGGTAACGTAGTTCATAACAACGGTGAGTCTGGCCAAGAAGTCTTACGGCGGATTGGTCTGGCCCACGATGTTATGGACTCGCTCAACACGAGTATATGGCGTTGTCGATACCTGTGCAGAAGGACAAAGATCCGGATCTTCAAGTCCCTTGTGCTCCATGTCTTACTCTATGGTTGTGAAACATGGAGACTTGGAGAGGCGGATTAATGCCTTTGGTAATAAGTGTCTACGCAGAATCATGGGATATCGCTCGAATGACTGTGTCAAACCGGCGACTACACCGTGAGACTGATTCGACATATATTACCTGCATAGTTCGTCTATGCCAACTCCGGCTATACGGGCACGTGGCACGTTTTCCGGAAGCTGATCCTGCTTCTCGGGTTGTCTCTGTAAGAGACAATCCAATGTGGAGGAGGCCAAGGGGATGCCCACGGAGTTCGTGGTTTTAGCAAGTCGATAGATCCTGCCGGGAGGTACTCGGGTTTGGAAGGGGGCCTGCATGGAGACTCGCCCCCCGGCGTATGCCCCCACTGATTGATTGATTGAGTCATCAAACAGAGCTGTGGGGATGAGTGCTAGTTCATAGGCGATAACGTTTTTGAAGTTCACATTTCTAGAACTGTCTTGTAGTCCAATAACTCTTGAGAAGAAGAATTATATATCATACATGACTTTATGGCCAACTTTTATTCCCTTTCTTATCACGGACATGGTGGCGACTCTTTTTTCAGTATTGTTCCATATCAGTTTGGTATTTATGAACTCAGGAAGCAGCTCCTCATCAATGCTTAGTGCCTTCTCAACATTCACTGATGATGTAACAACGTAACCAGTGGCTAAGTTGGCAAGTTGATCTGGGTCTGCATCATGACTGATATGGTGGATACACATATCAATTATCGTTCTGATTCCATCTCTGTCTTTCTTATCACTCTCCATACGAGCAACTGACTCTTCTTTGTGAGTCCTCTGGAATCTTTCATCAGCTGTCTCACCTCTCATGCCAGCCAACTAGCTGCACACATGACGGCTGAGAGCCCATGTTTTCAGGGTTTCTGGATTGAGTGTGACTCTAACAATTCCAGCTCGCCAGTGTCCATACCTCATGAACGTTGATTCTATGACCATGTCACTTCAGATGCCATTCCATAGCCCCTATATATGCCGCATGACATGTTTGCCATTCAGGAAATGAGCAAGGATATCTGATGGTAGTCTCCAAATCGTTCTCAGGTAGATCAAAAGTGATCTGGCATTGTTCGAGTGCCCTGCAGCAAAGCCATATACTATCATTGCTTTCACACACTCTGCATGCAGGGACCAATCTGCCTCTCTGCTTTGACATATGCCATCATGATGAAGACAGGCTATATAAGGTAGTGAGTCCATACCCTACATACTCATGATTGCTCTATTTTCCAAATTCTCCATGAGGTCATCACACATGACTAAAGTGTCTTGAAGGATTGGTTCAAGGATTACTTCTGCCGCCATTCGTCAAGCACGTGAAGACTGTGGGAACTCCTTGCCTGTGAACATTTTCTTTAAGTTATATAATTAAGATTTTTTATTTCCCACTTCTGGATAGCGACACAAGCAACAAAAAACAGTCCAGCAAACAAGGGAGCAAAAAAAAAATAATAATATATATATATATATATATATATATATATACAATATACACATGTATATATATATATATATATATATATATATATATATATATATATATATATATATATATATATATATATATATATATATATATATATATATATAATGTTACGAGTTTATCGACACAGTAGTTTTGTCTAGGGTAAGATAATTTAAGAAACTGGTTACCTGAACATTAAATGAGGTGATGAAAATACGAAGATAGTCCTTAATATAAATTTAATGTATAAGTAAGAAAACAAATAATATTAACAAACACCTGTA